>NC_133327.1:60623772-60761272 GCF_042186555.1 Aquarana catesbeiana
TTTTCTTTTTTTCTTTATTTTATTTTATTTATTATTTTTTATTATATTATTTTATATATTATTTTTATTTTTATTTTTATTTTAATTTAAATTTTATTTTCATTTTCATTTTTATATTTGATTTTTAATTTAATTTAATTTTCTGGATAGTTGCTATGTAAAAAATTATTTTAGAAAGGGTAAGGATTTGCTGTTCCATATTACAGATCTAGTGGTAATCAATTATGGAATAACAATGTGCATAAAAAGTTTTTTTAGTTAAAGCACATAAAGGCCAACAAAGGCCATGTATCTATGTATTTTTTAACATGTGAGAGCCTCTCCAGCAGATACGGACGGGTTAGTTTATAACCATTCATATACAACTAATATAACAATAGGTAAATTGGAATGAGTATTAACAATGGTAGAGGGGGGAAACAGCGGGTGCAATGAACAATCACGGAATGGGAGAATTGCCCATAAGCAAAATGGTGCTAAGAGAAAGAAAGCCCCAATAGAACGGAACTAAGGGAATTCCCACATCCAAGATGGCGGCAAAACAATTTCCGCCCGCACACAACATAAATAGAATGAGAACCAATCACACAGCAGCTTCCTGATGACGCAAATTTGATTGCGAAACGCGTAGAGGCTGCTGGGAGATTACCGTACCCACGTGACCGGGAACGAACGGGGTTTGGAGAGGACGCGAACGCAAACAGGGGGGAACGTAAGCGGTAACGGAGACCATCTAGCACACACCAGACGAACCGGGCTGCAGTGCCCACCCGTCCTTAACTGCGGGAAAAGCTCGGTGCCGGCCTAATGGCACTTGGAAATGTGAGTGCAAAGTGTTTTTTATGTATGGAATAAAGGTTTTAAACGTTATTGCGCGATGATGGTTTTTTATCCGTTTGCATGAGGAACATTGAGGACCTGGTATAGATATTGGAGAAAGTTTCCTTTGAGTGGAGTGGTTATCCCTGTTAATGAACCAAAGGTGCAGTTTTAAAGATTAATCTGGTGAGTGGCAAATCTCACAGGTGGTGGTGAAGCACTAAGTCACTTTAATCTGATACCACACACAAGAGCACGCCGCCCACGGCAATTATAACGGATGATTTGCAACATATATGAAGAAGAGTCTATCATTATGTGACATATGTCACTGGACTTTTTATATGATTTAAAGTATTTGGATTAAGTTGTTGTTCACATGTGATGAATTATACAAACATATGATTATTGTATAAATGAGATATAACCTGTTAGGTGGATGGTGAACCAAATTAGGCTATTAAGATAGCACATACACAGGTAATATAGAGAGCACAGATGGGAGCAGCGCATCCACTCACATAGCACTTTTAATTTAATTTTTCTCTGGAAAATTTTTTGGATGCAGCAGCTATAAATACCACTTACACTATTTTTGGATAGGATAGGTTTTGCGCCAGTGACACATATATTTTCACAATTTTTTATCTATATATATTTATATATATATAATTTTTTTTCACGGGCAGCATAACATGGAGGTTTTCTCATTTCTAGCTAATCGCAAGTTAGATCTGGGCGAACTTTTCCATAATTATGATAACACCACAGCACTCAGCTTGGAGCAAAACTTTAAACACTTAAAGAATGCCATGGACAAGCAAATCAGAATATGGTGGGATATCCACACATTGGATCAATATAGAGAGGCTAAAATCACCCCAAGAAGGCTCAGATGGGACTTAGGCCCCAATGATGGAATAATAGATGAAAATCTATCCAGAACTTGGTTTGATTTTTTCAATGGTTGTGAAAATAAATTGTTAGAAATCATAATTGAAAGAAGGAGAACCAAATTGAAAAAGATTGAATCCACCATTGGCACCATTAGGGATAACATGATACCACATGTAGAAACAAATGAGTATAAAACTAGAGTGGCAAAACTACAAGAGTTTTTAACTAAATTGGATAATGAAGTAAAGAACAAAAAAGTTAAGAAATATCAAAGGGACAAAAAAGATTATGTAGAAGGGAAAGTATATAGGTGGCAGGAGGAGGAAACACCCACCAACTCTGCAAACACATCCCTGAATGAGGAGGTGAACATCAGGGATGTAGATGCAGACAAAGGAACCAATGACACACCAGGTACCCCAAAGGCAAATCTAATAAGAAGAGAAATTGGGAAGTCAGCACACACCCCAACTACCAATCAGAGAAAGGTGAATAAAAAACCCGAACACGAAAATCGAACGATGAATCCACCCACCTACCCTCCTCCTTTGGGTCAATATTCCAGGCCTTGGAGAGGAGGGTACAGGGGTAGAGGAAGGGGATATTATTCAAATTATAATCCCAACTATGGCCCACCTATGTGGCAGGGGGAATGGCGGGACTGGAGAGAACCGTACAAACCACCCATGCCAGTATTCCAAACCAACAGGGGGAGTTGGAGCAGGAACCCCCAAGAATCTGGAGAAAGTACAAACCAAAGAGAAAAAGAGGCTGTAGAGGGAGAGGCAAAAAGGAAAAGAGAAAACTAGGGGAGGGTATTTTTAATTTAACAGATGTAACCTTTACCCAGGAAGAACTATTAGTATTAGACAGTGGAATTAAATATGCACCCAAGGCAACTTTCAATCAATTTGAAGCTTTTATAGATTTACAAAAGTTTATCAGAAAACTAAGTTTAAAGAAATATTTTTTGGAAAAAGAAGAATCACAACATCAACATACCGATACGGTATACAAACATAGCAAGCTGAGGAACAAATCCACGTTCAACCCCAGGTCTACCACTAACCAACACATAGAGGTGTTCAAAAGGCTAGTGGAAAAGGAGATAAGAAACATTAAACCAACAAAAAGTAGTAAGGATAGAATATGGCAGGGATTAAGGAAACTAGAAAAAAGGAAAAACATAGTAATACGACCGGCCGATAAGGGGGGGGGTGTAGTGATCCTAACAAAAGAAGACTATTATAAAGAGTTGGAAAGATTAGTCAAGGATCCAAGTACCTACCAACCCCTCAAAAAGAATCCAAACAGAGAGTTAAAAAAGAAATTAAAAGAATACCTAGATAAGGGTATAGCGGATAAAATCCTGAACAAAAAAGAAGGAAGATACTTATTGACAGAGGCCCCAAGAATACCAGTGATATACCAAGTCCCCAAAATCCACAAAAGTAAAACTAAGCCACCAGGGAGACCCATAATCAGTGGCATTGAGTCAATACATTCTAGGTTGGGAGAGTACCTAGACGTATTCCTCCAACCTATAGCAGGAGAAGGGAAGTCATTTCTTAAAGACAGTAAAGATGTTATTAACAATTTAAAAAACCTAAAGGTAGACAACTCCACACTATTGGTAACACTAGATGTGGAGTCGTTGTACACCAACATTAAACAAACCGATGCCCTGGCAGCAGTAGCATGGGGAATGAAAAACCTATCGGACCTAAAATTAAAACAAAGGAGGTTTATTTTGGAGGGATTAAGAATGGCCATGGGGAATAATTTTTTCTGGCACGACCATAAATACTATAGACAAATTAAAGGGGTAGGCATGGGGAACAAGTATGCACCGAGTGTGGCCAACATCTTCCTGAGTAAATGGGAGGAGGAAGAAATTTACGGAAGATGCTGGCCACATTTGCTGCTATACAAACGCTACATTGACGATATCCTGATAATATGGAAGGGAAGCCACGAAGAGTTGGAACAGTTCATTCAGCATATTGGTGGCAACCAGTATGACATAAAATTCACTGCTACAGTACATCAACAAACAATTAATTTTTTGGACTTAGAAATATACAAAAATAAAAACACACTTGGGACCAGAACACACTTCAAAGAAACGGACCGGAATGGGTACATACCAATGGGGAGCTGTCACCACCCCCAGTGGAAAATATCCATTCCAAAGAGCCAGTTTATCAGGATTAGACGGAATTGTGACCAAATGGAGGACTATTTCCGACAGACGAATATCCTGATAGACAGGTTCATAGAAAAAGGTTATAAAAGGAGTATACTGGAGAACACACGAGAAAAAGTGGCTAACATTGATAGGGAAGCAATTCTCAGTAACAAAACAAAGAAAAACAACCAGGATGACAATATACCATTTATCACGGGTTTTAATACTCAATATAAGGAATTGGAACATATTATAAAGAACAACTGGCCCATCATCAGTAGCGACCCACAACTGAGTAAAGTACTACCCCGAAAACCAACATTTATATATAGAAAAGCAAGAAGGATCAGGGACAAAATAGTCAAAAATGTGCCAGACCCTCCCAAAAGTTTGTCAAATTTTTTTAATCAGAAGGGATTTTATAGATGCGGAAAGTGCAAAGCCTGTAGATCCACCAATAAGAAAGACAAAAAAATAACAGACTTTAGGTCAAATACCAACAAGCAGACATATAAAATAGAAAAGTTGATAACCTGTAGTAGTACACATGTCACCTACGTACTGGAGTGCAGTTGTGGACTACAGTACGTAGGCAGAACAACTAGAGCTTTGTCAATTAGAATAGGCGAACATGTCAGAAATATTAAAAAAGGATTTAAACACCATAGTGTATCTAAACATTTTAGGGACATACATGGCAGAAACCCCCAACATTTAAAATTTTATGGGATAGACAGAATAGAACGCAATTGGAGGAACACCAACATGAGAAGGGAGGTTTCAAAGAACGAAACCCACTGGATATTCAAAATGGACACGATGAGGCCACAGGGGTTGAACGTGGAACTAGACATCAACTGTTTTTTGGAAAATTACTAAAATCAATTTACATTCTATATCAGATTTTCACATTTTTAGCAATTTCATTTTTATTTTTATTTTATTTTATTTTTATTTTTATTCTTATATTTATTTTTATTTTTATTCATTTTTTATTTTTATTTTAAATTTTAATTTTTATTTTTATTTTTATTTTTATTTTTACTTTTATTTTATTTTATTTATCTTTTCATTTTTATTTTTATTTTTATTTTTATTTTTATTATATTTTTCATATTTTTTCAATTTTTTGTCATTTTTTCTTTATTTTTTATTTATTTTTATTTTTTCATTTTTTCTTTTTTTCTTTATTTTATTTTATTTATTATTTTTTATTATATTATTTTTATATATTATTTTTATTTTTATTTTTATTTTAATTTAAATTTTATTTTCATTTTCATTTTTATATTTGATTTTTAATTTAATTTAATTTTCTGGATAGTTGCTATGTAAAAAATTATTTTAGAAAGGGTAAGGATTTGCTGTTCCATATTACAGATCTAGTGGTAATCAATTATGGAATAACAATGTGCATAAAAAGTTTTTTTAGTTAAAGCACATAAAGGCCAACAAAGGCCATGTATCTATGTATTTTTTAACATGTGAGAGCCTCTCCAGCAGATACGGACGGGTTAGTTTATAACCATTCATATACAACTAATATAACAATAGGTAAATTGGAATGAGTATTAACAATGGTAGAGGGGGGAAACAGCGGGTGCAATGAACAATCACGGAATGGGAGAATTGCCCATAAGCAAAATGGTGCTAAGAGAAAGAAAGCCCCAATAGAACGGAACTAAGGGAATTCCCACATCCAAGATGGCGGCAAAACAATTTCCGCCCGCACACAACATAAATAGAATGAGAACCAATCACACAGCAGCTTCCTGATGACGCAAATTTGATTGCGAAACGCGTAGAGGCTGCTGGGAGATTACCGTACCCACGTGACCGGGAACGAACGGGGTTTGGAGAGGACGCGAACGCAAACAGGGGGGAACGTAAGCGGTAACGGAGACCATCTAGCACACACCAGACGAACCGGGCTGCAGTGCCCACCCGTCCTTAACTGCGGGAAAAGCTCGGTGCCGGCCTAATGGCACTTGGAAATGTGAGTGCAAAGTGTTTTTTATGTATGGAATAAAGGTTTTAAACGTTATTGCGCGATGATGGTTTTTTATCCGTTTGCATGAGGAACATTGAGGACCTGGTATAGATATTGGAGAAAGTTTCCTTTGAGTGGAGTGGTTATCCCTGTTAATGAACCAAAGGTGCAGTTTTAAAGATTAATCTGGTGAGTGGCAAATCTCACAGGTGGTGGTGAAGCACTAAGTCACTTTAATCTGATACCACACACAAGAGCACGCCGCCCACGGCAATTATAACGGATGATTTGCAACATATATGAAGAAGAGTCTATCATTATGTGACATATGTCACTGGACTTTTTATATGATTTAAAGTATTTGGATTAAGTTGTTGTTCACATGTGATGAATTATACAAACATATGATTATTGTATAAATGAGATATAACCTGTTAGGTGGATGGTGAACCAAATTAGGCTATTAAGATAGCACATACACAGGTAATATAGAGAGCACAGATGGGAGCAGCGCATCCACTCACATAGCACTTTTAATTTAATTTTTCTCTGGAAAATTTTTTGGATGCAGCAGCTATAAATACCACTTACACTATTTTTGGATAGGATAGGTTTTGCGCCAGTGACACATATATTTTCACAATTTTTTATCTATATATATTTATATATATATAATTTTTTTTCACGGGCAGCATAACATGGAGGTTTTCTCATTTCTAGCTAATCGCAAGTTAGATCTGGGCGAACTTTTCCATAATTATGATAACACCACAGCACTCAGCTTGGAGCAAAACTTTAAACACTTAAAGAATGCCATGGACAAGCAAATCAGAATATGGTGGGATATCCACACATTGGATCAATATAGAGAGGCTAAAATCACCCCAAGAAGGCTCAGATGGGACTTAGGCCCCAATGATGGAATAATAGATGAAAATCTATCCAGAACTTGGTTTGATTTTTTCAATGGTTGTGAAAATAAATTGTTAGAAATCATAATTGAAAGAAGGAGAACCAAATTGAAAAAGATTGAATCCACCATTGGCACCATTAGGGATAACATGATACCACATGTAGAAACAAATGAGTATAAAACTAGAGTGGCAAAACTACAAGAGTTTTTAACTAAATTGGATAATGAAGTAAAGAACAAAAAAGTTAAGAAATATCAAAGGGACAAAAAAGATTATGTAGAAGGGAAAGTATATAGGTGGCAGGAGGAGGAAACACCCACCAACTCTGCAAACACATCCCTGAATGAGGAGGTGAACATCAGGGATGTAGATGCAGACAAAGGAACCAATGACACACCAGGTACCCCAAAGGCAAATCTAATAAGAAGAGAAATTGGGAAGTCAGCACACACCCCAACTACCAATCAGAGAAAGGTGAATAAAAAACCCGAACACGAAAATCGAACGATGAATCCACCCACCTACCCTCCTCCTTTGGGTCAATATTCCAGGCCTTGGAGAGGAGGGTACAGGGGTAGAGGAAGGGGATATTATTCAAATTATAATCCCAACTATGGCCCACCTATGTGGCAGGGGGAATGGCGGGACTGGAGAGAACCGTACAAACCACCCATGCCAGTATTCCAAACCAACAGGGGGAGTTGGAGCAGGAACCCCCAAGAATCTGGAGAAAGTACAAACCAAAGAGAAAAAGAGGCTGTAGAGGGAGAGGCAAAAAGGAAAAGAGAAAACTAGGGGAGGGTATTTTTAATTTAACAGATGTAACCTTTACCCAGGAAGAACTATTAGTATTAGACAGTGGAATTAAATATGCACCCAAGGCAACTTTCAATCAATTTGAAGCTTTTATAGATTTACAAAAGTTTATCAGAAAACTAAGTTTAAAGAAATATTTTTTGGAAAAAGAAGAATCACAACATCAACATACCGATACGGTATACAAACATAGCAAGCTGAGGAACAAATCCACGTTCAACCCCAGGTCTACCACTAACCAACACATAGAGGTGTTCAAAAGGCTAGTGGAAAAGGAGATAAGAAACATTAAACCAACAAAAAGTAGTAAGGATAGAATATGGCAGGGATTAAGGAAACTAGAAAAAAGGAAAAACATAGTAATACGACCGGCCGATAAGGGGGGGGGTGTAGTGATCCTAACAAAAGAAGACTATTATAAAGAGTTGGAAAGATTAGTCAAGGATCCAAGTACCTACCAACCCCTCAAAAAGAATCCAAACAGAGAGTTAAAAAAGAAATTAAAAGAATACCTAGATAAGGGTATAGCGGATAAAATCCTGAACAAAAAAGAAGGAAGATACTTATTGACAGAGGCCCCAAGAATACCAGTGATATACCAAGTCCCCAAAATCCACAAAAGTAAAACTAAGCCACCAGGGAGACCCATAATCAGTGGCAATGAGTCAATACATTCTAGGTTGGGAGAGTACCTAGACGTATTCCTCCAACCTATAGCAGGAGAAGGGAAGTCATTTCTTAAAGACAGTAAAGATGTTATTAACAATTTAAAAAACCTAAAGGTAGACAACTCCACACTATTGGTAACACTAGATGTGGAGTCGTTGTACACCAACATTAAACAAACCGATGCCCTGGCAGCAGTAGCATGGGGAATGAAAAACCTATCGGACCTAAAATTAAAACAAAGGAGGTTTATTTTGGAGGGATTAAGAATGGCCATGGGGAATAATTTTTTCTGGCACGACCATAAATACTATAGACAAATTAAAGGGGTAGGCATGGGGAACAAGTATGCACCGAGTGTGGCCAACATCTTCCTGAGTAAATGGGAGGAGGAAGAAATTTACGGAAGATGCTGGCCACATTTGCTGCTATACAAACGCTACATTGACGATATCCTGATAATATGGAAGGGAAGCCACGAAGAGTTGGAACAGTTCATTCAGCATATTGGTGGCAACCAGTATGACATAAAATTCACTGCTACAGTACATCAACAAACAATTAATTTTTTGGACTTAGAAATATACAAAAATAAAAACACACTTGGGACCAGAACACACTTCAAAGAAACGGACCGGAATGGGTACATACCAATGGGGAGCTGTCACCACCCCCAGTGGAAAATATCCATTCCAAAGAGCCAGTTTATCAGGATTAGACGGAATTGTGACCAAATGGAGGACTATTTCCGACAGACGAATATCCTGATAGACAGGTTCATAGAAAAAGGTTATAAAAGGAGTATACTGGAGAACACACGAGAAAAAGTGGCTAACATTGATAGGGAAGCAATTCTCAGTAACAAAACAAAGAAAAACAACCAGGATGACAATATACCATTTATCACGGGTTTTAATACTCAATATAAGGAATTGGAACATATTATAAAGAACAACTGGCCCATCATCAGTAGCGACCCACAACTGAGTAAAGTACTACCCCGAAAACCAACATTTATATATAGAAAAGCAAGAAGGATCAGGGACAAAATAGTCAAAAATGTGCCAGACCCTCCCAAAAGTTTGTCAAATTTTTTTAATCAGAAGGGATTTTATAGATGCGGAAAGTGCAAAGCCTGTAGATCCACCAATAAGAAAGACAAAAAAATAACAGACTTTAGGTCAAATACCAACAAGCAGACATATAAAATAGAAAAGTTGATAACCTGTAGTAGTACACATGTCACCTACGTACTGGAGTGCAGTTGTGGACTACAGTACGTAGGCAGAACAACTAGAGCTTTGTCAATTAGAATAGGCGAACATGTCAGAAATATTAAAAAAGGATTTAAACACCATAGTGTATCTAAACATTTTAGGGACATACATGGCAGAAACCCCCAACATTTAAAATTTTATGGGATAGACAGAATAGAACGCAATTGGAGGAACACCAACATGAGAAGGGAGGTTTCAAAGAACGAAACCCACTGGATATTCAAAATGGACACGATGAGGCCACAGGGGTTGAACGTGGAACTAGACATCAACTGTTTTTTGGAAAATTACTAAAATCAATTTACATTCTATATCAGATTTTCACATTTTTAGCAATTTCATTTTTATTTTTATTTTATTTTATTTTTATTTTTATTCTTATATTTATTTTTATTTTTATTCATTTTTTATTTTTATTTTAAATTTTAATTTTTATTTTTATTTTTATTTTTATTTTTACTTTTATTTTATTTTATTTATCTTTTCATTTTTATTTTTATTTTTATTTTTATTTTTATTATATTTTTCATATTTTTTCAATTTTTTGTCATTTTTTCTTTATTTTTTATTTATTTTTATTTTTTCATTTTTTCTTTTTTTCTTTATTTTATTTTATTTATTATTTTTTATTATATTATTTTTATATATTATTTTTATTTTTATTTTTATTTTAATTTAAATTTTATTTTCATTTTCATTTTTATATTTGATTTTTAATTTAATTTAATTTTCTGGATAGTTGCTATGTAAAAAATTATTTTAGAAAGGGTAAGGATTTGCTGTTCCATATTACAGATCTAGTGGTAATCAATTATGGAATAACAATGTGCATAAAAAGTTTTTTTAGTTAAAGCACATAAAGGCCAACAAAGGCCATGTATCTATGTATTTTTTAACATGTGAGAGCCTCTCCAGCAGATACGGACGGGTTAGTTTATAACCATTCATATACAACTAATATAACAATAGGTAAATTGGAATGAGTATTAACAATGGTAGAGGGGGGAAACAGCGGGTGCAATGAACAATCACGGAATGGGAGAATTGCCCATAAGCAAAATGGTGCTAAGAGAAAGAAAGCCCCAATAGAACGGAACTAAGGGAATTCCCACATCCAAGATGGCGGCAAAACAATTTCCGCCCGCACACAACATAAATAGAATGAGAACCAATCACACAGCAGCTTCCTGATGACGCAAATTTGATTGCGAAACGCGTAGAGGCTGCTGGGAGATTACCGTACCCACGTGACCGGGAACGAACGGGGTTTGGAGAGGACGCGAACGCAAACAGGGGGGAACGTAAGCGGTAACGGAGACCATCTAGCACACACCAGACGAACCGGGCTGCAGTGCCCACCCGTCCTTAACTGCGGGAAAAGCTCGGTGCCGGCCTAATGGCACTTGGAAATGTGAGTGCAAAGTGTTTTTTATGTATGGAATAAAGGTTTTAAACGTTATTGCGCGATGATGGTTTTTTATCCGTTTGCATGAGGAACATTGAGGACCTGGTATAGATATTGGAGAAAGTTTCCTTTGAGTGGAGTGGTTATCCCTGTTAATGAACCAAAGGTGCAGTTTTAAAGATTAATCTGGTGAGTGGCAAATCTCACAGGTGGTGGTGAAGCACTAAGTCACTTTAATCTGATACCACACACAAGAGCACGCCGCCCACGGCAATTATAACGGATGATTTGCAACATATATGAAGAAGAGTCTATCATTATGTGACATATGTCACTGGACTTTTTATATGATTTAAAGTATTTGGATTAAGTTGTTGTTCACATGTGATGAATTATACAAACATATGATTATTGTATAAATGAGATATAACCTGTTAGGTGGATGGTGAACCAAATTAGGCTATTAAGATAGCACATACACAGGTAATATAGAGAGCACAGATGGGAGCAGCGCATCCACTCACATAGCACTTTTAATTTAATTTTTCTCTGGAAAATTTTTTGGATGCAGCAGCTATAAATACCACTTACACTATTTTTGGATAGGATAGGTTTTGCGCCAGTGACACATATATTTTCACAATTTTTTATCTATATATATTTATATATATATAATTTTTTTTCACGGGCAGCATAACATGGAGGTTTTCTCATTTCTAGCTAATCGCAAGTTAGATCTGGGCGAACTTTTCCATAATTATGATAACACCACAGCACTCAGCTTGGAGCAAAACTTTAAACACTTAAAGAATGCCATGGACAAGCAAATCAGAATATGGTGGGATATCCACACATTGGATCAATATAGAGAGGCTAAAATCACCCCAAGAAGGCTCAGATGGGACTTAGGCCCCAATGATGGAATAATAGATGAAAATCTATCCAGAACTTGGTTTGATTTTTTCAATGGTTGTGAAAATAAATTGTTAGAAATCATAATTGAAAGAAGGAGAACCAAATTGAAAAAGATTGAATCCACCATTGGCACCATTAGGGATAACATGATACCACATGTAGAAACAAATGAGTATAAAACTAGAGTGGCAAAACTACAAGAGTTTTTAACTAAATTGGATAATGAAGTAAAGAACAAAAAAGTTAAGAAATATCAAAGGGACAAAAAAGATTATGTAGAAGGGAAAGTATATAGGTGGCAGGAGGAGGAAACACCCACCAACTCTGCAAACACATCCCTGAATGAGGAGGTGAACATCAGGGATGTAGATGCAGACAAAGGAACCAATGACACACCAGGTACCCCAAAGGCAAATCTAATAAGAAGAGAAATTGGGAAGTCAGCACACACCCCAACTACCAATCAGAGAAAGGTGAATAAAAAACCCGAACACGAAAATCGAACGATGAATCCACCCACCTACCCTCCTCCTTTGGGTCAATATTCCAGGCCTTGGAGAGGAGGGTACAGGGGTAGAGGAAGGGGATATTATTCAAATTATAATCCCAACTATGGCCCACCTATGTGGCAGGGGGAATGGCGGGACTGGAGAGAACCGTACAAACCACCCATGCCAGTATTCCAAACCAACAGGGGGAGTTGGAGCAGGAACCCCCAAGAATCTGGAGAAAGTACAAACCAAAGAGAAAAAGAGGCTGTAGAGGGAGAGGCAAAAAGGAAAAGAGAAAACTAGGGGAGGGTATTTTTAATTTAACAGATGTAACCTTTACCCAGGAAGAACTATTAGTATTAGACAGTGGAATTAAATATGCACCCAAGGCAACTTTCAATCAATTTGAAGCTTTTATAGATTTACAAAAGTTTATCAGAAAACTAAGTTTAAAGAAATATTTTTTGGAAAAAGAAGAATCACAACATCAACATACCGATACGGTATACAAACATAGCAAGCTGAGGAACAAATCCACGTTCAACCCCAGGTCTACCACTAACCAACACATAGAGGTGTTCAAAAGGCTAGTGGAAAAGGAGATAAGAAACATTAAACCAACAAAAAGTAGTAAGGATAGAATATGGCAGGGATTAAGGAAACTAGAAAAAAGGAAAAACATAGTAATACGACCGGCCGATAAGGGGGGGGGTGTAGTGATCCTAACAAAAGAAGACTATTATAAAGAGTTGGAAAGATTAGTCAAGGATCCAAGTACCTACCAACCCCTCAAAAAGAATCCAAACAGAGAGTTAAAAAAGAAATTAAAAGAATACCTAGATAAGGGTATAGCGGATAAAATCCTGAACAAAAAAGAAGGAAGATACTTATTGACAGAGGCCCCAAGAATACCAGTGATATACCAAGTCCCCAAAATCCACAAAAGTAAAACTAAGCCACCAGGGAGACCCATAATCAGTGGCATTGAGTCAATACATTCTAGGTTGGGAGAGTACCTAGACGTATTCCTCCAACCTATAGCAGGAGAAGGGAAGTCATTTCTTAAAGACAGTAAAGATGTTATTAACAATTTAAAAAACCTAAAGGTAGACAACTCCACACTATTGGTAACACTAGATGTGGAGTCGTTGTACACCAACATTAAACAAACCGATGCCCTGGCAGCAGTAGCATGGGGAATGAAAAACCTATCGGACCTAAAATTAAAACAAAGGAGGTTTATTTTGGAGGGATTAAGAATGGCCATGGGGAATAATTTTTTCTGGCACGACCATAAATACTATAGACAAATTAAAGGGGTAGGCATGGGGAACAAGTATGCACCGAGTGTGGCCAACATCTTCCTGAGTAAATGGGAGGAGGAAGAAATTTACGGAAGATGCTGGCCACATTTGCTGCTATACAAACGCTACATTGACGATATCCTGATAATATGGAAGGGAAGCCACGAAGAGTTGGAACAGTTCATTCAGCATATTGGTGGCAACCAGTATGACATAAAATTCACTGCTACAGTACATCAACAAACAATTAATTTTTTGGACTTAGAAATATACAAAAATAAAAACACACTTGGGACCAGAACACACTTCAAAGAAACGGACCGGAATGGGTACATACCAATGGGGAGCTGTCACCACCCCCAGTGGAAAATATCCATTCCAAAGAGCCAGTTTATCAGGATTAGACGGAATTGTGACCAAATGGAGGACTATTTCCGACAGACGAATATCCTGATAGACAGGTTCATAGAAAAAGGTTATAAAAGGAGTATACTGGAGAACACACGAGAAAAAGTGGCTAACATTGATAGGGAAGCAATTCTCAGTAACAAAACAAAGAAAAACAACCAGGATGACAATATACCATTTATCACGGGTTTTAATACTCAATATAAGGAATTGGAACATATTATAAAGAACAACTGGCCCATCATCAGTAGCGACCCACAACTGAGTAAAGTACTACCCCGAAAACCAACATTTATATATAGAAAAGCAAGAAGGATCAGGGACAAAATAGTCAAAAATGTGCCAGACCCTCCCAAAAGTTTGTCAAATTTTTTTAATCAGAAGGGATTTTATAGATGCGGAAAGTGCAAAGCCTGTAGATCCACCAATAAGAAAGACAAAAAAATAACAGACTTTAGGTCAAATACCAACAAGCAGACATATAAAATAGAAAAGTTGATAACCTGTAGTAGTACACATGTCACCTACGTACTGGAGTGCAGTTGTGGACTACAGTACGTAGGCAGAACAACTAGAGCTTTGTCAATTAGAATAGGCGAACATGTCAGAAATATTAAAAAAGGATTTAAACACCATAGTGTATCTAAACATTTTAGGGACATACATGGCAGAAACCCCCAACATTTAAAATTTTATGGGATAGACAGAATAGAACGCAATTGGAGGAACACCAACATGAGAAGGGAGGTTTCAAAGAACGAAACCCACTGGATATTCAAAATGGACACGATGAGGCCACAGGGGTTGAACGTGGAACTAGACATCAACTGTTTTTTGGAAAATTACTAAAATCAATTTACATTCTATATCAGATTTTCACATTTTTAGCAATTTCATTTTTATTTTTATTTTATTTTATTTTTATTTTTATTCTTATATTTATTTTTATATTTATTTTTATTTTTATTCATTTTTTATTTTTATTTTAAATTTTAATTTTTATTTTTATTTTTATTTTTATTTTTACTTTTATTTTATTTTATTTATCTTTTCATTTTTATTTTTATTTTTATTTTTATTTTTATTATATTTTTCATATTTTTTCAATTTTTTGTCATTTTTTCTTTATTTTTTATTTATTTTTATTTTTTCATTTTTTCTTTTTTTCTTTATTTTATTTTATTTATTATTTTTTATTATATTATTTTTATATATTATTTTTATTTTTATTTTTATTTTAATTTAAATTTTATTTTCATTTTCATTTTTATATTTGATTTTTAATTTAATTTAATTTTCTGGATAGTTGCTATGTAAAAAATTATTTTAGAAAGGGTAAGGATTTGCTGTTCCATATTACAGATCTAGTGGTAATCAATTATGGAATAACAATGTGCATAAAAAGTTTTTTTAGTTAAAGCACATAAAGGCCAACAAAGGCCATGTATCTATGTATTTTTTAACATGTGAGAGCCTCTCCAGCAGATACGGACGGGTTAGTTTATAACCATTCATATACAACTAATATAACAATAGGTAAATTGGAATGAGTATTAACAATGGTAGAGGGGGGAAACAGCGGGTGCAATGAACAATCACGGAATGGGAGAATTGCCCATAAGCAAAATGGTGCTAAGAGAAAGAAAGCCCCAATAGAACGGAACTAAGGGAATTCCCACATCCAAGATGGCGGCAAAACAATTTCCGCCCGCACACAACATAAATAGAATGAGAACCAATCACACAGCAGCTTCCTGATGACGCAAATTTGATTGCGAAACGCGTAGAGGCTGCTGGGAGATTACCGTACCCACGTGACCGGGAACGAACGGGGTTTGGAGAGGACGCGAACGCAAACAGGGGGGAACGTAAGCGGTAACGGAGACCATCTAGCACACACCAGACGAACCGGGCTGCAGTGCCCACCCGTCCTTAACTGCGGGAAAAGCTCGGTGCCGGCCTAATGGCACTTGGAAATGTGAGTGCAAAGTGTTTTTTATGTATGGAATAAAGGTTTTAAACGTTATTGCGCGATGATGGTTTTTTATCCGTTTGCATGAGGAACATTGAGGACCTGGTATAGATATTGGAGAAAGTTTCCTTTGAGTGGAGTGGTTATCCCTGTTAATGAACCAAAGGTGCAGTTTTAAAGATTAATCTGGTGAGTGGCAAATCTCACAGGTGGTGGTGAAGCACTAAGTCACTTTAATCTGATACCACACACAAGAGCACGCCGCCCACGGCAATTATAACGGATGATTTGCAACATATATGAAGAAGAGTCTATCATTATGTGACATATGTCACTGGACTTTTTATATGATTTAAAGTATTTGGATTAAGTTGTTGTTCACATGTGATGAATTATACAAACATATGATTATTGTATAAATGAGATATAACCTGTTAGGTGGATGGTGAACCAAATTAGGCTATTAAGATAGCACATACACAGGTAATATAGAGAGCACAGATGGGAGCAGCGCATCCACTCACATAGCACTTTTAATTTAATTTTTCTCTGGAAAATTTTTTGGATGCAGCAGCTATAAATACCACTTACACTATTTTTGGATAGGATAGGTTTTGCGCCAGTGACACATATATTTTCACAAGGTGTGAAAAAAAGGTTGTAAATTTAAAGGAAAAGTCCAGCAAAGCTCGTTTGGCTGTACTTCTCCTGTTGACCCATTTTCAGCAGACAGCAGGCTGAAGCCCACTGTCGGCTGACATCACAGAGCTGGTCCAAGCTGGGGCAAGATTGCGACAATATGGTCGGGGACCCCCCAAAACCCTAGACTGGCACCTGGCTCAGCCTCTCAGTAAACCTCCTACTTCTGTCCCCTCCACAGCTCAGTGCTCCATAGCACGAAGGGGGGGGGGGGGCAGAGCAGAGAGCCGGTGACTGACAGTCACCAGCTCTCTGCTCATGGAGTGATCAGCGGTCTTTGATCGCTCGGTTCTCAGTCTTAGAGCTGGCGGGGGACTGATGCTGCATCCACCTAGCTAAGCATTGTTTTAAAAAAAAAAAACATACTTCTCTTTTAAGAATGCTTTTATAAATAAAAATGTTAATAGTTTATTTTTATCAATTAACAAAATGTAATGTAAGTAATGTAAAGTAAATAAACAGAAGAGAAATCCATATCAAATCAGTATTTGGTGTGACCACCCTTTGCCTTCAAACCAGCATCAATTCTTCTAGGTACACTTGCACACAGTTTTTGAAGGAACTCAGCAGGTAGGTTGTTCCAAACATCTTGGAGAACTAAACACAGATCTTCTGTGGATATAGATGGCCCCATATCTTTCTGTCTATTCATGTAATCCCAGGCAGACTCGATAAGGTTGAGATCTGAGCTCTGTGGGGGCCAAACCATCACTTCCAGGACTCCATGTTCTTCTTTACGTCAAAAGATAGTTCTTAATGACATTAGCTGTATGTTTGGGGTCGTTGTCCTGCTGCAGATTAAATTTGGGGCCAATCACACACCAAATCTCCATTTGCAGAAATGCAACCCTAAACTTGCACGCTTCACTGTTGCCTGCAGACACTCATTATTGTACCCAGGGCTTTTTTCTGCCAGAACTTAGCGGAACTGCGTTCCGACACCTCTGCCAAGCAGCAGGACTTTTTTTTTTGGTTAAGTTGGTTAATGCTGCTGCCAGCTGCATAAGCCGACACAGCTCCTATAGTTCCGGCTGCAGCCTTAAGAGAGGGGAGGGTGGAGTGATATCAGTTGCACTCCGCCTCTCCCTGTAGCAGAGCGGATGTTCCTTTTGTGAGGAAGAGTTGCTGTGTGGTGTCATGTTCTGTCCTGCCCTGTCCTGAGACTCCTGTCTGCCAGAACAAGACTGCTTTCGGTAATTGTTTAACCGTCATTGTTGTCTTGCTTTTTAGATATGTGTCTATTAATGCTGCTGCCAGGATATACACATGTGGGCTGTCTCTTGCTGGACATACATGTGGGCTGTCTCTTGCTGGACATACATGTGGGCTGTCTCTTGCTGGATATACATGTGGGCTGTCTCTTGCTGGATATACATGTGGGCTGTCTCTTGCTGGATATACATGTGGGCTGTCTCTTGCTGGATATACATGTGGGCTGTCTCTTGCTGGAGATATACATGTGGGCTGTCTCTTGCTGGATATACATGTGGGCTGTCTCTTGCTGGAGATATACATGTGGGCTGTCTCTTGCTGGAGATATACATGTGGGCTGTCTCTTGCTGGAGATATACATGTGGGCTGTCTCTTGCTGGAGATATACATGTGGGCTGTCTCTTGCTGGAGATATACATGTGGGCTGTCTCTTGCTGGAGATATACATGTGGGCTGTCTCTTGCTGGAGATATACATGTGGGCTGTCTCTTGCTGGATATACATGTGGGCTGTCTCTTGCTGGAGATATACATGTGGGCTGTCTCTTGCTGGATATACATGTGGGCTGTCTCTTGCTGGATATACATGTGGGCTGTCTCTTGCTGGATATACATGTGGGCTGTCTCTTGCTGGAGATATACGTGTGGGCTGTCTCTTGCTGGATATACGTGTGGGCTGTCTCTTGCTGGATATACGTGTGGGCTGTCTCTTGCTGGAGATATACATGTGGGCTGTCTCTTGCTGTATATACATGTGGGCTGTCTCTTGCTGGAGATATATATGGTAGCGGTCTCTCTCTCCTGCTGCCGGCTGCTTGTACACACACAGTGGGGGCAGGAAGACCACACTCTGAGCTGGCGGGTGAAAGCGTTGGGCTTGTATGTATAAAGAGGAAACTCAGAGGGCCTGGCCAGGGCTGGACGGACCCTCTGACTTTCAGATTTACATACTGTACTGGGCGGGGGGCTGATCAGAGCACCAGAGAGCACCACTTGGGATATTACACCTTTCTTTTATACATTATTAAACAGCACCCAGTTACCTCTCTCATGGCCAGGCTGAAGTGATTTGGAGGTGCAGGATGTTGGGGAAAGGTGACCCCCCTCCTTCCTGGTAAGGACACATGTCCTCCCGCCTCCTTCTGGTAATCACAGATGACATTCTCCTTCAGGAGCCCCCTGCTTCAGATAATCACAGGTGGCCCTTTCCTCCTGTAAAGACAGATTACTCCCCCTCCTGGTAATGACAGATGAACCCCCCACCAGGTAATGACAGATACCCCTACTAAGAAATGACCCCCACCTCCCCCAACCAGGTAATGACTAATAACCCCCCCTTCCCCCCGCCAGGTAATGACAGATGACCCCCTCCCCCACAGGTTATGACAGATGACCCCTCTTCCCCCCACCAGTTAATAAAAGATGACCCCCCTGCTTCCCCCCACCAGGTAATGAAAGATGACCCCCCCTGCTTCCCCCCACCGGGTAATACCCCCAGCACACATCCATACCCATCTTACACCTCTGTACCCACAGAAAAACACTGCACCCCCAGACCTCTGTACCTCTATACCTACATACCCCAGCACCCCCTTCCCCATCCATACTCCCAGCAAGCCTGTGTACCCCTTAAGACCTCTCTGCACACTGCCCCCATCCCCATCTCCCACATCTGCAATCCCAAGACATCTCTGTGCCCCTCCCTTTCAGCATCCTCTGTATCCCTACCTCCTTCTATTGGTACATCTATGTGACCTATTTTACATCCCACTGCCACCCACCTTTGCATCCACCAGTGCATGGTGCCACTCCATATCTCATGCTGTCAGTCAGTGGTTCTCTGATGCAGCCAGGTTGGAGTAAGCAGCTGCCTCTACAGACACTCAGCTTGTGCATTGAACCCAATGCCTGCACGAGACAGATGCCCCTCCCCACTCCATATCTTCAGCTGATGCCTGCTGGCCGGAGGTGCAAAGGGAAGTTCTGGACAGGTTTTGGCCGCTGATCACCTAAGGCGGGTGAGGATGGTGTGTGTACCCACCTGAGATCCTGCTCACTGCAGGTCAGATATGAGCAGGAACAATAGTGAGGCTCAAGCTCCAATCTCAGGACAAAGCCAGGGGCTCAGCCACCATGAAAATGTATTTAATAATCTGGCAAGTATGCAAGATTAAACTGCTACCACCCTACCTATTACGGCACCCTAAGGCAGCTACATAAGCTGCCTTATGCTTGTGCCGGCCCTGGTCTCAGCAGGTGTTGGAGGGAGTGAGGTAGGGGCATCATGTGTCAGTGTGCACGGATCTGACCAGTGATTTACCTCATGACAGTGGTTCCGGCTCTCGGACGGTGCTCTCCTCTTCCTCCTGGTTCGCTCCCTCAGCCCTGTGATGGCTGAGTGTCAATCCCTCCATCCCCCGTTTGTCAGCATTGACATTTTTCCTTCCCAGGCTGGCCGCCCTATTCTCCCTCTGCTAGCTATGCTCCAGCCCTCCGCTCGGAACCTTAAAAATGCACCAAAAGCTCCCCTGGTCTGCACTGTGACTCGGATATCGCTTGGCCCCTTACAGTGAGAGGAAGACCGCAGGGGCCCCCTGCAAAATTGACGGGGTTCTACTTGCGACCTCTGCGACCCCTTATGCTACACCCATGTTCTAACCCTTCCCCAATCTACTGCATTGGCTGAAGTTCCACCTTAAAGCTGAACTACGGGAACAAAAACATTACATATATTCTTCAGTAGCCATTCTACTTTGTGTGCATCAAAAGTCTATGCAAACCAAGATATTACCTTGCACAATTAGTGGTAACATCATAAATGTGCTGTGCATGCTGTACATAGCTGGGGGGGGGGGGGGGGTAGAAAGCTACAGGGGATGGATACAAGACCAGTCAAACTTCACAGGGATAGAGACTGCAGTGACTGGTCTTTACTACCGGAAACCCCTGCACAGAGACGAGGTATAGAGACTGATAATGGACAACTGTACAAATGTGGACATAATATACAAAATACAGCAAGGTTCAACTAAGAATACCTATGCCGCTTGTATTTAGACTTTATTTTGCCACCTGGATGTCAACTTTAAAGGATTCCAGGTTTGGATATTTTATACATAGTTATTATGGTCCAGCTTAGATCAATGTAGCTAGGTATATACTATACCTGGCTAATGACCCTGGGAAGCTGGAAATCACTGCTGAAATTTCTGAAGGCATGCAAAGTGTTTCCTAATTGGACAAGGTGGAGAGTGAGATATCAACACTCTGCCTGCCCATCTCTTTCAATCAGAGAATGCTTTGCATTAGTTCAGAAAATGCATAGCATGCCCTGAATGGCACCCATGCAAAATGGTCAATTTCCTGTGTTCACAATGCAGCAGGGCAGCCACAAACACAGGACTCGAAAACAAGTGGAGGCCACTGGTGTAGTGGTGTCTACTTCAACGATTTCCAGCTTCCATGGGCATTGGCCAGGTATGTTTATATATCTTGGTCTGAGCTGAACCAATGTATTATGTATCAATTTTCCATAGCTGGAATTTCCCCTTACCACCACAAGCCACATAAGCAATCGAAACATGTACCATTTTTGGAAGTGGATCCAGTAACTCTAACTCATATTTGTAGAGGAATAAAATCACCAACATGTGAACTTCCATCAAGGCAAACCACCTGCATGTAAAAAAAAACAAACAATGTTAGCTTGGCCATTGATAATTAAGATAGAAGACAGCTTTTAATGTACAGCCGTGGCCAAAAGTTTTGAGAATGACACAAATATAAAATTTTCATAAAGTCTGCTGTCTCAGTTTTTATGATGGCAATTCACATATACTCCAGATTATGAAGAGCGATCAGATGAATTAAAATTAATAGCAATTCAAAAGTCCCTCTTTGCCAGGAAAATGAACTTAATCCAATAAAAAACATTTCCACTGCATTTGTGAAGAAGGCTCCAGGGCGCCCAGGAAAGTCCAGCAAGCACCAGGACCGTCTCCTACAGTTGATTCAACTGTGGGATCAGGGCACCACCATCAAAGCTTGCTCGGGAATGGCAGCAGGCAGGTGTGAATGCATCTGCACACACACAATGAGAAGACTTTTAGAGGATGGTCTGGTGTCAAGAAGAGCAGCAAAGAAGCCATTTCTCTCCAGGAAAAACATCAGGGACAGACTGATATTCTGCAAAAGGTACAGGTATTGGACTGCTGAGGACTGGGGTAAAGTCATTTGGGAAAAAACCTTGTCCAGAGAAGAAAAGGTGAGCACCACAATAAGTTCTGTGTCATGCCAGCAATAAAGCATCCCAAGTCCATTTATGTGTGGGGTTTCTTCTCAGCCAAGAGAGTGGGCTCCCTCACAATTTTGCCTAAAGAACACATGGCACAAAAACATCCTACGTCAGCAACTTCTCCCAACCATCCATGAACAGTTTGGTGACAAACAATGCCTTTTCCAGCATGATTGGGCACCTTGCCATAAGGCAAAAGTTATAACTAAGTGGCTTGGGGAACAAAATATCAACATTTTGAGTCCATGGCCAAGAAACTCCCAAAACCATAATCCCATTGAGAACTTGTGGTCAATCCTGAAGAAACGGGTGAACAAAAAAAACCCCACAGATTCTGACAAACTCCAACCATCGATTATGCAAGAATGGGCTGTCATCAGTCAGAATGTGGCCCAGGAGTTGATTGACAGCATGCCAGGGCTAATTGCAGGTCTTGAAAAAGCAGGATCAACACTGCAAATATTGACTCTTTGTGTAAACTTAATGTAATTGTCAATAAAAGCCTTTGACACTTATGAAATGCTTGTAATTATACTGCAGTATACCACAGTAACATTTGACAAAAAGATCTAAAAAAACTGAAGCAAAAGACTTTGTGAAATGTAATATTATATCTACAGCCAAAAAATGTTTTGGATATAGTGGTGATGGGTTAGAACCTCTGCCAAGTTTTTATTGCCATCTGTGTAACCAAGAGGTAGATCCACTGTCTATTTGTTCTGCTGACCACTGTCACTGGGACTAAGCCCAGGTTCACACTGGGCTGCGGGAGTTAAGCCGTGCGAGTTCAGATTTCACTCCTGCTTGTCAGTCCCGATTTTGGCCGCCATTACAGAGACATCTGTGCAGTTTCTGCACAGATATCAATGTAAATTGCGGGCTGAAAATCGCAAAAAGTAGTACAGAAACTACTTTTTGAAATCGGTACAGTGCCGCAGATGTGGCGTCGCACCGATTAGGACGGTGCCCTTGTCGGCAATTGCCAGCAAATGCCACCGATTTGACATGGGATTTGACATGTCAAATCGCATCAGTGTGAATCAGGGTTGAAAGAGAAGAAAAACTCAACATGTCATGTTCTCACTAGCACATGGAACAATTTTTCCAGTGACAACTGTCTAAGTGGCAATTTCCCCCACTTTGTAGAAGTTTGCTCTCACATTCAGTTTTTTCTACAGGATAAGAATTCAAGGGAAATCTCACTGTTGCACAGATGGCAAAAAAAAATGGACATGTTTTAACCATCTCCTACTATTTGCAAAATTTGGCTTTATATTTACTTTAAGCAGAATTTGTATTTTAGATGACCACATAGCCAATGCCATCAGTATGTTTTGCAACAATAAGGTTGTGGAGGTCTTGAGTGAACTTTTTGCCTTTATCCATCACGAGATGTTTCTTGTGTGACACCTTGGTACTGAGACACCTTTTTATAGGCCATCACATGAGACTGAACCAGCTGATATTAATTTGCACTGACAAGGGGAAGGATGGTTTTCTAATTACTGATAGATTTCAGCTGGGGTTTTGGCTTTCCATGCCTTTTTGTACCTCCCTTTCTTCATGTGTTCATTACTTTTTCCCTGTGTCATTCCATTTTTTTACACATAACTTAATTTCTGAAATTATTTGTTTTGGTTTTTTTGTATGTATGGATTGCATGGGTTGTCACTAATGTGGTGAAAATCTCATGTCAATAGCACCTTTACTTAGTTTTACCTATAAAAATGGTGACATGTTCAGTACTTTAACCCTCTGTATATTTTTTAAAAGACTGTGTTGCAAACAATTTGTTACAAATCCCCCCCTGCTTCTGCTTCTGAAGAAGCGGATGAATTTGCATGGGATACCTATCCCTCCATCTTTTTGGAACAAGTTGTACTTTAATTACGAAGTGCAATTTTGTTGTGCATGGTATCATTCCAATGTTTGAACCTAGGGTAAAATACAAACTACTCACCCTTCCGAAGCTGCAGGGTGGGGTGGGCCTGCCAGACTACAAGCTTTACTATAAAGCTACTCACATGGCACGCATTCTGCAATGGATCCCTCCGTCCTTTCCTAAAAGCTTCCATCATGGCTGAACAAAATTTGTCTCCCATTGACCTTCGGGCCCTTCTCTGGGGTTACAGAAACAACCTCTCCCACCTATCTACCTCCTCACTGCTAACACTTGCTTCCCTTCGGCTATGGTATAAAAGGGGATTGTGCTTCATTTTGTCCAACTATCCTTCTCCTCTGACCTCTTTGTTTGACAACCCCGCCTTTCCCCAGGGTATGGGAGCCACTATACTGGGATCATTTCAACGTTCAGCGTGGCCACAGGTGCATTCTTTTATACAACCGCTACAGGGGACTGCTGCTACCCCAGCGGGTTTCCGCGACTGGCTCACCACCCTTCATTTATCTACATTCACAGAAAGATTATTTGCTTCTTCACAAATACACCGCCCCTGTACTGAATATGAAAGGCTGTGCTCCCTCTCTGTAATGCCCAGACATCTTCTCTCATCCCTATACTGTCTCATACAAGCTTTTACACATGATGACTTACCACATCTCCAGAGTGAATTGGCAGACCTTGTTTCATTTTACCCACAAATCAACAATATCCTGCTATTCACAAGAAAAAAAAAGACAAGATCCTATCCCGTTGGGATAGAGATCCCTCCACGCTACACAAAATTTTCCCATTCACTCCAGCCTCCTGCTGGCAATGTGGCTCCGCTACAGGGACCTATCTACATGTCTGGTGGGAATGCAAGAGGATCCGCCCCTTCTGGTATTTCAATGTTATAATAACATTTATGAGGAAACATTATCACCTACTCCAACAATTGCTCTCCTCTCGATACTCCCCAGGTCTATAACAACAACAGCTCATTCCATCATATTGGAAGACAACCACCACACCTCCCCTATCACAATGGGTCTCAACAATGAACGATACTATGAGAATGGAGGAGATGTTGGCTTTAGACAACAGCACCTTTGAAAAATACAAGGTGTTGTGGTCCATCTGGCTCCGCCACAGATACCCTCACAACTATACTCTCGACCCCGACAGGGTCATCCTAATACACAGCTTAACCAAAGGGAGGGCAAGAGGTGATTATCTTTTGGTGTCTCACCCTCTGTCCTCTATCTATATCTCCTCACGAGTGTCTTTCCGGCAGTTCTCTCTCTCTTCTCTGACCCCTCTTCCTATCTTCTTGTTCCCCTCACACTCTATCTGTGCCCTTACTTGGGTTTCTTTTCTTTTTTCCTTCTCCCTCTTATTTGATTTGGTCTCCCTTTTTCGCAATTATTCTCTATATATATTCTATATAGTTTTATCATGAACAAGAATCTTCAGCTTAGAGGACCCTATGCAGCAGATGACAGTTGACAACAATTATAATATGTTGTTTGTTCATGGGAGTCAAGCTATGGGAGATAGCCATCGTTCTGACTCATTATCCTTGTCTACTAATGATTGTCACTAAGATGGAATTTTAGTGTTGTTCTTTGTGAAATTGAGAATAAACACATTTTCAACCCTAAAGGATGAGTTCACCTTTGGGAACATGCTACTATTGTAATTTATTCAGAGAGTTCTGAACTACAAATATCGACATCCTTTGAGGCTGTTGGCTTGAAGTTTTCAATGAACTACCATGGCGCTGTTGAGCCCACTGGTAGCTCATTGAGTTTTCCTGTCAGTGTGTAACTGCCTGGCCGTACGGTGTACAGGCAGACAGCTTACACTTACAGTCTGCAGGAGTCCTGCATGGCACCAGCAATCTGCTGATCGATGGTGCAGTCCTTTCCAAGCTCCTACAAAAAAACGTGCATTTAAATATTCATTTTTAAAAGGTGAACTTATCGTTTAGGGCCCTTTCACATGGGCTGTCCAATCAGGTCCGCCTGTCAGTTTTTCAGGCGGACCTGATCAGACTCTGCAGTCCCCTCTATGGAGTGGAGGATGTCAGCAGACACATGTCCGCTGACACTCTCCGCCAATCCGATCCAAAAACCGGATGAATGTTGCTCCTATTTGCCATCTGTCTGGCTGGCAGGTCGAATCAGATAGAATAGGACGGAAACCATCAGGCAGTCTGTTTTCATCAGATTTCCCCATAGAAGAGAGCAGGACTGCGTCAGTGTTCACACAGTGCCTGGGCCATCCGCTTACTCGGCAGGGATCAGCAGAGAATCCGCAAAATGGAGGCACCCATGTAATAAGGGCCCTTAAACTGGACATACACTAGATTTTTTCATTGAAAGTTCATACTAACATTTGCACAAAATGTCATTTGCCATTTTGTCATTTAACATTCCATTTTTGAATGAATGGATTTCCCACATCTTTTGGAGTTGTCCCGCAGTTGCTGACTTTTGGATGTGAATCCTTCATTTTATCCCTATGGTGACTTGCGTGTTGAGGGTCTACTTGCTGTGTCTGGTGGAGCTCTTGGCCCCCTGCAAGGTCACGAGAGTACCTTTGAGCATGATGTTATATTATGCTAGGAAACATTGTTTTGAACTGGAAATCGTCTAACCCCCCTTACCTGAAGCAATGAAAATATCTGGTTAATCCAGTGTTTCCCCTGTACAAGTCTTCCTACAATGGTAGAGGTTGTCTCACCAAGTTTGACAAAATCTGAACCCTGTGGTTGGAATACCCGGACACTATTATGGAGCCATCACTGTAACTGTCTCCCTAAGGTCCTTTTGAGGGTCTCTTGAGTCCACCCCCTTCCCTTATTATATCCTTCTAACCATGTCTCGAGAGACGGTGTCCCCCACTTTTTTTAACTGCATTTTCATCCTCTGCCATTGTGAAAGCTAGGAGATCTGTTGCTACCCATACTGTCATATGGAGTTTATTGCACTAATACTTCCTAAGTATAGCCTAAAACAAGGCACCCCTAATTGATAGTTGAAGGACCCTGCTTTAGACTGTGTATTGCAGAGCTATACCTAGGTATAGCTCTGCAATATACAGTCTGTCTGTAAGTCTGTCTATGCGCATGCACACACAGGGGGGACACGGCCAGGTCGGTGACATCACACGCTGCTCTGGCAGTAGCTAGGATGCCCCGATCAGGGTGTATATATGGGGGGACCTCGTGGATATGAGGCAGGACGTATCCATCCATGGGGATGCCAAAGAGGGAACCCCAAATCAAGGGTGTGCTGTACTGGTGAGTGAGCACTTTGGAACTGCTAGCAGAGGAGCCATTCCATCTATTGCAGTCAGTAATATGTTTTTTTTATATACTATCCAGAGAACCCTTTCACGATCTGAATAACATAGGAGGAGAGAAATTGGGACTTTTAAAGCGCACACATGTACAAGATTTAGAAAAATAGAAAATATTTATTGAATTAAAAATACATATGTGAAAAAAGGGCAAAACCACAGTACATCAGTAACAAATATCAACAGAAGTAAATTGTCTCTATACATGTTTCGCCGTTCACGGCTTCTTCAGGAGATTCTGTTACAATAAACTATGTGTGTAAAGACTGATCACTATAATAGAAAAGTATACAAATCAAAAAACACAATATAGAGGAGCGGAGTGCTGACGTCACCACCACACCACGCTGATCCCGGAAGATACGGGCAGCAGCTGCGAGCCGGCCGGCTCATATTGTTTTTAGAGGCGTTTTTGAACTATTCACACTGTAAGTGCATTTCTTATTATCTTTTTATACAATAAACGAAAACTGTATCACGCTATGGAGCATCTCTTTTCATATCTGTTTTTGGGACCCGAGCGTTAACACCCCAATTCAGTGGATTTCCTGAGCGGTGACCTGCGAGACACATCACAACAGAGACCCAGTGGCTGGGGGACACAGCCACTTGCTCACATGATCTCTGTAACAGGAGATCTGTCGATCCGGTAAGGGGCAGCTTTGTTTGAGGTGGAGGAACTCCCTATAACATCACGCTCCCCAGGGAGACAGTCTTTGCATGCCTCACTTTGTTTGAAGATTGGTGCTTTCTCCCTCTATCTGAAAAGTTTTTTTTCAACAAGGACTTTTGTCTGACTGTATGGACTTACTAATATTACTTGGTCCTTGATTCCTAGTTTCCTTCTTTGTTATTTCTACAACTGGAATGGTGCAGTTTGTGGGACTCAAGCCTATATTGTTTGTCAGCAAACATTGATCTGTTTTGTTTGATTTTATTTTAATTTATATTTATTGTTGTTCATCACATAAGGATGTTTTTGGTGTGGTCATATTAATTCATCATGATCACGTTCACTTATTAGCAGCGCAGCCTATCCTATATAAGTATAGAAAAAAGAACCTACAAAAACAAAGCAGCAAACAACAATCCATAGAGATTTTAGTATCATAGACTGATAAACAATGAACAGTAAGTATGTTCTAACCATGGCACCAACCTTCAAAATTTCAAAAATACAGTCATCAATAGTGGAGGAAGGACAAGCAGGGCCAATTAGGAGCATCATAGAGAAGGGTAATAGACAGTGAAAAACAGAAAGTCCATCTAAATTGAAGGTAAAGATGCAAAAAGCATGAGTATAAAAAAATATTTGAACATTTGGACAGAGAAAAAAAAAAAAAAAGGGAGAGGATTACAAAAGCAAACTCCCTAATAATAGCCTACCTCAATAAATTTTTGAGCCAATCAAGATCTTGATAGCAACAGCAGGTTATATTTGCTCCATTTGCAAGCAAGGGAAAAAATAGACTTTTTGAATCAAAAAGATTCTCAAAGTATTCCAAAATTCCCTTAAAAAGAAATACAAAAACAAAGTTCCAATAAAAAGTATTTTTTGAATGAAGACTAAGGTAATAAAGTCCAAATTAATCTTTACCTGGTCATTTCTGAAGCCCTAGGCAGCATGCCTCCTTCCATGGGCCGAACCTAACAGTAACTGAGGATTACTTCCTTATATACCCCCCTCCAGACCGTTTTGGTGCCAAAAATTGGACACTTGATTGGCTGGATTGGACCAGAGACCTGTCACACAGGAAATGACACTTCCATCCATTCCCGCGCGCCGGAAATTACATTACGGCAGCCAAGGGAGCAGGAGAGGAAGTGGAGGATCGCATAGAGTAATCCCTCAACTTCCTCTACAGCAAGATGGAAAAACCTATGGTGGCTGGGAGGGGGGAAAAAAAATCAAATAATGCAAAGATGGAACAACAAAAGAGCTAAACAGCCCAGCCAGTTGGAAAGAATATAAATAATAAAAAAACAGGGACCCAGGAGAAAACCAGCTGAGGTGGTGTTCACCCTTAGATAAACGCCTTGGGTGTCCATATGATGCATATAGCCCACAGCCAAAAACCTCCAACATTAAAAACCAAGATAAATATCCATGAAAAGTAGAATAAGGATTCACGGGGGAAAAAAAAAAATCTTTTAATCTCAATTTTTAATAATGTGCCGTGAACAGTCAGACATACATGTTCAGAGCAAAATCAGTCTGTACCAAATACAAAGTAAATACAACTCAAATTTAACAATAAAAAATATTTGAATAAAGACAGAGAAATATTAATTTCTCAATAAACAATGGCTGAATCCCTACAGAAAAGGCTTAAAGCTCAAAGACTCATTTAGGCCTGGATACACCGTAGCAGATAAGTTGTGTATATCCCCGCCCCTACCGCAATCTGGTATATGTTCTAATGCAAAAAATTCCATCTTTGAGACATCAAAGGCATGATATAGCCCCATGTGCCTGCTAATTGGTGTTTCCATCTTTTTTTTTATTTAGTAACTTAACATGATCTCTTATCCTGTGAAAAAAGGGCCTTTTGGTTTTACCCACATAAAATGCATTACATACACACTTTATGTAGTAAACTACACCAACCGTTTTACAGTCAGCAAAAAAATTGGGTTTATAGACTTGGCCATTAGGAAGAACCACCTCTGCGGTATTGGTGAGTAAATGAACGGAATTCACATCTTCTACAGGCATAGGTTCCTTTTCATTTAGTATTAGTTCTAGGATAGAGATGGCTATGTACTAGTTGATCTTTCAGAGATCTAGATTTGCGGTAGGTAATTTGATGATATTCATATTCATGATATTTTGGTCACAAGACAAGGTAAATTTCAAGTTGTAAGTATTTAATTCCAACTTCTTTAGGAAATGCATTAGTTCATCCCTCGTTCCTAGTCAGATGACAAAAATGTCATCTATGAATCTTCTCCACAACAACACCCTTTCAAAATCAGCAGAGAATTCATCCGAGGAAAAGATCTCATGCTCCCACCCCCCCCAGGTACAGGTTGGCGTACGACGGGGCCCATTTGGTCACCATCGCAACCCCCTGCAGCTGGATGTAGTGGGAGTGGTCAAAAACAAAGATATTGTTGGAGAGAATAAAAAGCAGGAGGTCCAAAACAAAGTTGTTTTAGGCCTTAGATTGAGGTCCTCGTCCTGATAGGAAGCCATCGACAACTCAAACCCCCAACTTGTGGGGGATCGAGTTGTAGTGGGCCTCCACATTGATTGCAACAAACCAAGCTTCCTTTGGATAAACCATCCAAGGAATGCAGGAGATCTGCCGTATCCTGAATGTAGGAGCTTGGTGACTTTACACGTGGTCTTAGGTAATCGTCAACTAGCTTACTAGCTGGCTCAGTCAAACAGCCATTGCCAGATACTATAGGACGTCCCGGTGGAAACTGGGCATTCTTATGTATCTTTGGCAAGGCATATAGAGGTGGCAGCCTGGGAGTTTTTACAGACAAAAATTCACAAGTTTTTTTATCAATTAAGTTGCTGAAGAAGGCTCGATTAATCAAGGTATGGTATTTGGTTTGAGCATATTGGACTTGAGCAAATGGAATAGGGCGATACCAATGCCGATTGGATAGAATATCCATAACCATCTCTTTATAGTTGTTTAAATCTATCACAACAATGTTGCCTCCTTTATCAGAAGGCTTAATGATTAGCTGTTCATTATTCTTCAGAGACATTAAAGCTTGACGTTGGACAGAATCAAGATTAGAATCAGCCGTAGATCGTTTCCACTTAGTGCTTAAAATTTTTTTGTTACTTGCTAGGTGAATGCCCATTTTTGGATTCCCCTGCAAGATGGGGAAACAAAGCGATTTAGGTTTGTATAAAGTTGGCGGGTGAAAAATACTGTCAGACTGAGAGTCAATGGACAACAGGGAATCAGGACCTGGGTCCTCAAGGGGATCATCCAGAGGATTGCTCTCCTTCCATAATTCCATAAGTTCATTTATGGGTCGGATTTCATTAATAGTTTTATCTTTCCAAGTTTCTTTGGAAAGGTTTCTGCTGGTGGAAGCTGAATGTTCCTTGTCATAAATGACTTTGCTTGTTAGCTTGGAAAGGACTGGTGCAGTGGGAGCCTTCTTGGACTCCAAAGAGGACTGTAGTGAAAAGATTGGGGCATTGTGCAGTTCCCCCACAAGGGATTCAGCCATTGTCTTTATTCAAATATTTTTTGGAGATTTTTTATTGTTACATTTGAGTTGTATTTACTTGTATTTGGTACAGACTGATTTTGCTCTGAACATTGTGTATGTCTGACTGTTCATGGCACCTTACTATTAAAAATTGAGATTATACTAACAAAGGAAGAGAAGAGAAGGGAGAGAGAAAAGAAAGAAAACATTTTTTTTTTCGCCCGTGAATCCTTATACCACTTTTTGTGGATATTGGAGGTTTTTGGCTGTGGGCTAGATGCATCATATGGACACCCAAGGCATTTATCTAAGGGTGAACTCCACCTCAGCTGGTTTTCTCCTGGGTCCCTGTTTTTTTTTTATTATTTATATTCTTTTCAACTGGCTGGGCTGTTTAGCTCTTTTGTTGTTCCATCTTTCGCATTATTTGATTTTTTTCTCCCTCCCAGCCACCATAGGTTTTTCCATCTTGCTGTAGAGGAAGTTGAGGGATTACTCTATGCAATCCTCCACTTCCTCTCCTGCTCCCTTGGCTGCCGTAATGTCATTTTCGGCGCACCGGAATGGATGGAAATGTAATTTCCTGTGTGACAGGTCTCTGGTCCAATCCAGCCAATCATGTGTCCTCAGACGTGTTTTGGAGCCAAAATGGTCTGGAGGGGGGTATATAAGGAAGTAATCCTCAGTTACTGTTAGGTTTGGTCCATGGAAAGAGGCATGCTGTCTAGGGCTTCAGAAATTACCAGGTAAAGATGCATTTGGACTTTGTTACCTTAGTCTTCATTCAAAAAATACTATTTATTGCAACTTTGTTTTTGTATTACTTTTTAAGGGAATTTTGGAATACTTTGAGAATCTTTTTGATTCAAAAAGTATTTTTTCCCTTGCTTGCAAATGGAGCAAATATAACCTGCTGTTGCTATCAAGATCTTGACTGGCTCAAAAATGTATTGAGGTAGGCTATTATTAGGGAGTTTGCTTTTGTAATCCTCTCCCTTTTTTTCTGTCCAAATGTTCAAATATTTTTTTATACTCATGTTTTTTGCATCTTTACCTTCAATTTAGATGGACTTTCTGTTTTTCCCTGTCTATTACCCTTCTCTATGATGCTCCTAATTGGCCCTGCTTGTCCTTCCTCCACTATTGATGACTGTATTTTTGAAATTTTGAAGGTTGGTGCCATGGTTAGAACATGCTTACTAATCATTGTTTATCAGTCTAGGATACTAAAATCTCTATGGATTGTTGTTTGCTGCTTTGTTTTTGTATGTTCTTTTTTCTATATTTATATAGAATAGGCTGCGCTGCTAATAAGTGAACGTGATCATGATGAATTATTATGACCACACCAAAAACATCCTTATGTGATGAACAACAATAAATATAAATTAAAATAAAATCAAACAAAACAGATCAATGTTTGCTGACAAACAATATAGGCTTGAGTCCCACAAACTGCACCATTCCAGTTGTAGAAATAACATAGAAGGAAACTAGGAATCAAGGACCAAGTAATATTAGTAAGTCTATTACCCTTCTCTATGACGCTCCCAATTGGCCCTGCTTGCCCTTCCTCCACTACTGACGACTGTATTTTTGAAATTTTGAAGGTTGGTGCCGTGGTTAGAACATGCTTACTGTTCATGGTTTATCAGTCTATGATACTAAAATCTCTATGGATTGTTGTAACCTCTTGAACCTTTGAAAATCAATTTGTTAACCCCTAATCTATAACTGTAGGGTTGTACTTAGCCAGGTTATTGTACTGTTTATGTTATCTTACTGGGGTAATTGTCAGATTCAGGATTCTTTTTGACCCAATAACATAGTCTATTGAGTCCAGTTGGACTCTGGGCCATTGTTTGGTCATTGAGACACGTTTTATTCACTTTCACAGACTTACATGTTTTTTTAATTTGTCTATGTCTTTAATATTTTTCATAAATAAAAATTGTAAACTTTTATAAAGTATGCCTATAAAGTCAATTCTTTCCAATTCTCCAATATGCTTCACTATATAAATGGATTTAAAAAGGACACAGGACTTCCAAAGAGAAGCGCCAGCAGAGGTTTCATGAGCAAAGAGAACTGTGTCTTGGGTTTTTTCTGGATTTGGTCATTCCGGATCGGGGCTGGAAGCTTGTAGATTTCAAAGAGTATTGGGTAGGACAGAGCCTTCAGTCTTGTGTCTGAGCTTTTCTAGTTGCCTACAGTCTGTGTGAGTGCACAGGTGGTCAGGACTGTTATAAGTCACATCTCAGAGCTCAGAGCAGTTGCTGCCATTTGGAGACAGAGCCCTGGTTGTTTCGGTCAGAGACTGCAATCCCTGGTGGGGAGGCTTTTTGTCTGAAGGACTTGGAAGATTAGAATGGCTACGAGGGCCTGGGAGACCGAGAGAGAGAGTCTGGGAGGCTGGGAAAACTGAGGCAGCTAGCGAGTCCAGGAAGGCTTTAAAAAGTACAGATGTCTCAGAGAGTGAGCAAACCCAGGGGGGACTGGAGGGCCATATTTGGAGGTCATGCAAAAAGGTACTGCAATTGAGGCTGAGTGAACCGAGGAGCCAGTTGGCTTGATATTTTTCATTAGTTATGTTCAGTGAAGAAGAACCCTGCATGGTAAACCTGCTGTTGTAAGAACTTTGTTTCCTCTTAAAAAAAAACGCTACCACGCCCTTAAACCAAAGTGCCAACTGCCATAGACTCACTGTAAAAACGCATCTACCACTGAGCTAAACATCCCCTCATATCACTCCCAGACAAGTAACCACTGATATCATTGATCTATCTGGAGGGGGAACTCTTCATGGTGACCACAAATGTAAGAATCATTCTTTCCAGTGACCAACAAATTCATGTACTGTGAGCTGTACATTTAGTAATTAGTAGCAAGATTCCCTGAAATCAGTTGTTTCAAAAGTTTCTTCCTTCACAAAGTTAAAAAAGGCTGCTCTACACCAAGTTCATACAATTTTGTCTTAGCCTTTATACCCACACTTGTCTAAAGTGGTTTCTTAACCTGGGGGGGCCCTCTGGATTCCCCCAGAGTGTCACAAGCATGGAACACAGCTTGCCCTGGATTACTGTCATGGATTGTTATTGTGCAGACGAGTCGACTGCCAGCACCAGAACAACCAATAATGCTCTAGGGACATGTCGTTTGTTGCTATGATAATGCCGGTCATTTCGCTTGCACCATGGCCATATATGACTCTGATCCAGAGCAGCAGAATGCAGGGCGGCCACCCCCTGCATCCAGGAGAAGATGTTAGTCTGCCTCCTCCACCTCCTGCCCTCTGCCACGCTGCTAGAGTCAAAAGGTAGTTTGCAAAATGACCAACAAATGGCCCTGTTTTCTATAGTGTAAACCTCACACACATCAGGTACACAGTAGGTATAAAGATGCCTGTATAGCACCGATATATAATGAACCCTGAACCTCGGCTTGAACAGTCTTTCCCAATAATGTAAACCATGCACACCTCAGACACACATAGATAGAAGGACATCCTCTGTGCCATATATAATGAATGGTGAACTGGAGCCTCTGCTCTAAAGAGTTTTTACACCCTACCACAATGGCATAAGCTAGGTTAACATCTGCATATATTAGACGATTCACTGGCTGTTTTTTTCTTCAGTAATCAGTGTGTTTTCTACCCTGAGCATTTCCTTCCTATCACATCTGAGCAGCCCATGTGACTATGGAGTCACACATGTGGGCGTATACACAGTGGTAAATGACAACCCACTCCTTCCCTCCTCCTAACCTGCTAAACACAATGGTGGCGAGATATTACATGTAGATTAATGGAGACTTCCTTCTCCTTCCTGTTATTCTAATGCCGTGTACACACGGGCAGACTTTTCTGCATCAAAGGTCCGACGGTCTTTCCGACGGACTTTTGACGAACTTCCGACGGACTTTCGAACGAACAGACTTGGCTACACATGATCACACCAAAGTCCGACGGATTCCTACGTGATGACGTACGACCGGACTAAAATAAGGAAGTTGATAGCCAGTAGCCAATAGCTGCCCTAGCGTTGGTTTTCGTCCGTCGGACTAGCATACAGACTAACGGATTTTTCAACCGGACTCAAATCCGTCGGAAAGATTTGAAACATGTTTCAAATCCAAAGTCCGTCAGATTTTCGACCATAAAGGTCCATCGGAAGTCCGATGAAGCCCACACGGTCGGATTGTCAGACAGATTTGTTTCGGCGGACGAGTTCAGTCGAAAAGTCCGCCCATGTGTACATGGCATAAGACACAGGCTGGAGGGGCGTGACTCAACCTGTGACTGGCAGAGATGTGCCCACATCATGTTATTGACAAAAAAATAATAAAGCTTCCATTTCAAATTATATACATTATAAAATATTTAAAAATACAGTATATAATAAATATCTAAAATATATATTATATAATTTAAAATATATTTGTATGCAAATTTTCAACAGTTTATTGATATTAATTATTTAATTTTACTCTGTATTTCAAAGACTGTCTTTTTTTTATTTTAAATATGTGACCAGCAGCAGAGGACTACACGCTTCTCCTGTGCCACTTTTTCCCTGCAAACAGGCTGGGAAAGAGCTAGGTCATATGACAGCTGTACATTGATTAAGAAAACAGGGACTTAGATGGGTTTTTTTTCTTCTTTTAAAAAAAATAATTACAGTGCCATTGTTTCATCAGATTAGGCGACCCGTCAGAATGTGTAACGGAAGCAACGTTTGTCGCCGCCATCTTGCTACACCCCGCACTCCTCCACAGTAAGGATACACTGAGAGGGGGGCAAGCGGACATCTTGTTACACCCACCGGAGTTTTGCATTTTACACTTATTTTTAACAGTAAAGTGATTTTTTATAGTGAAATACAGTACTTAGAACTCCCTCTGACTGGTTTGATGTTGAATTTTAAAAGCAGCGGCAAGCCTGCTCATCTCATAGGTTTGCTAATCTGACAGAATTTCACTGCTTGTAAAATTCAACATCTAACCAGTCAAACAGAGTTCTAAGTACAGTACTGTATTTCACTATATAAAATCACTTTACTGTTAAAAATACATGTAAGGGGGCGTGATCAGAAGCCGACCTGTATGGACGCTTGAGCTCTTAGCACTCTCTCAGACCACAGCTACACAGCCTTTTAAGGGGATTTTCTACACCTGTACATGGGTGGTTCCAGGAGAACCCGCTCCTCCAAAGCGCGGGGATCATCCCAAACTCCTCCCGGCTCCTCTATGACCTTCCGGGGCTACTTTTCGCCGCCTCCCATGCCACCCGGCGGGACGGACAAGATGGCACCGGCTGCCTTCACCCCCTCCACGCGGTCTCCACCACCGCAGGGCCCCCAAGCTCCAGCCCACTCACGGAGCTCACCCGAGCCTGCATGGATGGCACCCGAGCTGCAGCCTTCCTTGATGTACACAGTGTGTCACCCCCTGCACTATGCCTCCCAGGAGGCGACACCATACGGGCCGCAGCCTGCCCCACTAGGCCTAACACCCACCTCGTACACACAGTGCACAGACGCCTTCCCAGGGCTGCTGCGCACAGCCTCGGATCCAGGCCTGTCTGCAGGGGTCCCAGCTCCCCAGCTCCTTCGGAGGACTCAGGATTTCCCCCTCCCTACCAGACCCCATGCAGGCACGGGACACTGAGCTCTCACAGACAAAACACCAAGGGGAATCCGCACCGCAACAGGCCTGCTCCCCTGCCTCTGGCTCCCCCAAATCACAGAGACAATCCCACTCTAGGGACCCCGGATCCACTGGGTGGGGAGCAGGCCATACCACCACTTATGCCCAGGCAGTCAGCTCTCCTGTCCCCGGTCACATGGAGGACCTGACGAGGCGACCCTCCTCACCATCACAGCTCACAGCATGGAGTGATACACGGGACCCCTAAGTGTGGCCCAACATGCAGGCCCAGACCACGGCCTCCCTGCACCCTCAGCAGCCACCTTTCCTCCCCACTTTTTACCACACCAGACGGTGATGGACCCCCACCACTAGTTACATCCCTCCTGGCAAGCATATTTCCAAGCCATACCAACCAAAGAGGACTTTAAACAACTCATAGAGGATGTTAAATAATCTGCCGGGCAGAGATTCAAGTACTTCAAGCTTACTTTAAACACCTTTCAGACAGAGTGGAGATGGCAGAAGAGGAAATACAATAAACTAAGCTGGCAGTGCACCACACTCAACTACAAGGCGCAGATCATCGCATTATGTTGAGAGATATGCAACGTCATGTGGAGGACAAGGACAATAGGGGGCTTAGGAACAACATCCAAGTCGGCGGTCTGCCTGAATCGGAGGGCCCAGAAGACCTGCAGGCCACCCTGAAACCTCTATTCAGCGACCTCCTGGGAGAACCCCTGAACAAACCCATTGAAATGGATAGAGCACACCGTGCTCTGCACCCTAAGGGCCCTGCTTCGAAACCTTGTGATGTCATTTGCAGGGTTCACTCCTACCCTCTGAAAGAGGATATCATGCGTAAGGCCCGCTCCATCCGGAAGGTAGTCTTTGACAACGCACCGGTACAGCTATATCCGGACCTCTCTTGGATCAACCTGCAAAAACACAGGATTCTTCAACCCCTTCTCCTCTCGCTGCAGGAAAAATGACATTGTCTACTGCTGCGGTTTCCCTTTCAGCCTCACAGCACGACGACAAGGACTGTCAGCCGTGCTACGCTATCCTGAAGACCTGGATGCTTTCTGTGACGTTCTGGGGATCCCTGTCCCTCGACTCCAGGAATGAGACCTGGTGGCTACCCCACCGCCCCCACCTACTGTCTGGCAGAAGGTCCCCCCAACCAAGCGCTCTCGAGGTCAGGATACCCCTCGCAAAGCTGCTTAACCCAAAAATGGCTGACTGATGCAAGTCCTCCCCACCTGGCTCATTTGCCTATGTACTGCACTTCCCCCTGGCTGACATTCCTGGCTCACCCTACAGCCTCATTTGCAATCCCCTTAGACCTCCTGTTCTATGCCTGTTTAGCATAATGGGCGCTGATTTGAGAGTGGTTACCCTTCCGATCACTAGACCCCCTTTGGTTTACCCCCTAGAGTTCCTTTGACGTTTTATTGTTGACTTTTGATAACAACCATTACAGTGCTTTGCGTCCCCCCGGCCTGTTTCTTCTGGCCGGGTGGACCTATTGGAACTTAAGTTAGCCCTGTGTTTCACAGGCTATGCAGAGCTTGATTGCAATATTTACTTTGCCTACTATGTGTAGTATTGACCTGCCTCTCTTTTCTTTCCCTGTCTCTGTTTTTCCCTTTCTTCTTACTCCCCTGGCTCAACCTATGCTCCTAGTAACCATCCGGATCCTCCTCGGGAGTTGGCGCCCTCCCAATCTCTGCACCATGGCATCCAAACAGCTGGACCAGATAAGTATCTTTAAGTTTGCATATATCCATCAGCATATCTAAGGTTATGTCATTAAATGTCCACAGCTTAAACTCCAACAGGAAAAGACATATGGCGCCTAGGGAATTCAGGCATTCTGGGGCAGATATTATCCTGATTCAGGAGACACACTTTAACAAAGGGGACTCCTTCACGTTCGCTTCCAGACATTACCCTCGGGTCTATCAGGCGTTCAACCCCCGTAAACGGGCTGGGGTAGCTATCCTTTTCAAACGTGGATCCCTGTTTACACGCTCCAAGTCCTTCATTGACCCATGAGGACACTATATTATCCTGCGCGGACAATGGCAGATGCAGACTGTCACCCTATGCGCTCTTTATGGCCCAAATGTCCACCAGATTAATTTTCTAACCAAAGTGTTTGCACGACTGTTTCGGATGCCCAACAAATTCTTAATAGTTGGTGGAGACTTCAACCTATCCCACTCCTCGGTGCTTGACTGCCATGTGGTGAACCCTAGGGACTCACAAACCCGAGCCGCTAGGGACTCGAAGCCCTTCTGTCACATCACAAGACGTTATGCCCTATTTGACTCCTGGTGGGCCCTTCACCCCACCCTTCACACGTTTTATTCCGCACCCCACCGTATGCATTCACGTATTGACTACCTCTTTGTTAATAATGCCGGGCTACGCGTCACCCGTGAGGCGCAGATCCTCCTAATCTCCTGGTCGGGCCATGCCCCTATCCTAATGACTCTGGACTTAGGTGCCCCAAATCGCAAACCATGCCACTGGCAGCTGAATAACTTCCTCCTACAACACCTCCCCTCTAAAACGGAACTAGAGTCCACACTAAAGCTATACTTCAGCAAGAACAACACCCCTGACATATCCTCCTCCACCCTTTTAGAAGCCCATAAGGCAGTTCTTTGTGGTCGCTGCATAGCGCTTGCCTCGGCCATGAAAAAAGACGCCAAAGCCTTCAGATCACAAGCTGAGAGGAAACTTAGGGCCCTAGAACTTCGACTACAAGTCTCCCCGCCCCTACCCCTTCTTAAAAAAATGATTTGTCTTCGTACAACACTTAGAGACTTTGCAACGGGCCAAGTGGAGAAGGCCCTGCTTAGACTAAAACAGCTCTACTATGATAAGGGTAACAAAGCCCACTCCCTGTTAGCCCGTAAATTGGCTGAACGCTCGCACACGACTACCCCTCAACAAATTAAAAACAGAGAGGGCTGAATACTTTCTCACCCCCCAAGACATTGCCCAAGTCTTTGAGGAGTTCTACACCGCCCTGTACAACAACCCCGAGATCCCTCACGATACTCCTCCCCCTGAACTAACTGACTGCTTGAGCCATTATCTGGAACAAAGTAGAATTCCCCGGCTTCAGGCCTCGGACCTCCTCTCCCTCAACGCACCCATCACAGAGGAGGAACTGGTGTCCCACCATCAAAACTCTACCCACGCATAGGTCCCCAGGTCCGGATGGCCTCCCATACGAATATTACAAATCCTTCCTTCCTATTCTCCTACCACATATGTGTAAACTTTTTAACGTCTTCCTTCAGAAAACCCCTATTCCTTCAGATATGCAAAGGTCGTTTCTCACATTAATCCCAAAACCCGACAAGGACCCCTCTTTATGCGCTACCTATAGGCCGATAGCACTTTTAAACTCTGACCTGAAATTTTTTTTACCAAACTCCTTTCAATACACTTAAATGCGATAGTCCCCTCTTTAAAACACAAAGATCAGGTGGGTTTTGTCCCTCTCCGCCAAGTGGGGGACAACACGAGATGGGCCATTGATTTAATAGATGTGGCAAACAGGGACGGCCTTGGGACCTTAATCCTTGGTCTAGACGCAGAAAAGGCCTTTGACCGCCTTGGTTGGCCTTTCCTGTTTGCCACGTTGCGACACATGGGATTTCGGGGTCCCTTTCTGTGGGCTATCCAAAACGTATATACTAACCGCACATCCCAGGTTAAGACTCCTTTTGCTTTGTCTCCCACTTTCCCGATAGTGAATGGGACCCGCCAGGGGTGCCCACTCTCACCTCTACTGTTTGCACTGTGCGTTGAACCCCTGACGGTGTCAATCCGTAGAAACCCAGACATACGGGGTGTCCCAGTCCGGGGGAAGGAGTTTAAACTGGCACTGTTCACGGATGATGTCATACTCACCCTGACCCAACCTAGGATCTCACCGCCTATCTTGCACACTGAACTTGACACCTATAAATCCCTCTCAGGCTATAAAATAAATGCGACCAAATCAGAAGCACTCCCAATTAATATCCCGGCTGCAGAAGTACAGCACTGGCAGCAGTGCTTCCCTTATCATTGGAAGATTTCAGCCCTGAAACATCTGGGCGTTCAGATTACCCCGTCCTTTACCACTTTATATAAAGCAAATCCCCCCCCTGTTTCGTTTCATTTCATAAGGGATCTCATGCAAAAATGGAAGACCCACCATATATCCCTCTTGGGGAGAGTGGCCTCTGTGAAGATGACCATTCTCCCTAAATTCCTTTATCTATTCCAGACACTGCCTATCCCAGTCCCTTACGTACAACTAAGAAAGCTTCAAGTGGACTTGGTGCATTTTGTCTGGAACTATAGGAGACACAGAATACCCCGCTCGGTCCTGGTGGCATCCCGCTCCAATAAGGGGCTAGCGTTTCCAGACTTAGAAAAATACTATCAAGCGACTCAATTGCGCGCCCTGATCCTGGTTTCCCAAACGATCGTATAATGTACAGAAATTGAAAAGTTATGGCTTGCACCCACGCCCCCAAATAGCTTACTCTGCAATGCGAGCGCGGAGGTGGACCCGGATAAGCTTCCAGGGTCTATGTCTCAACTCAGATAGCTCTGGCTCAGCTCAGAAAAGTCACTGCTGACCTCTTTCCTCTACAACCCCAGGATACCTGCTGGTCTCACCTGCCAGATATCTTCGTCCTGGGCAACACGGAACTTACTCCACTTCGGCCACTTGGTGGACCCTAGATCACACAAATTGCTATCGTTCACTGAACTCCAGGGAAAACATGACTTGCCTCGTCAGGTGTTTTATGGCTATTTGCAAATACGTCACCATGCCCCATCCTTTGCCCCAAATCTCCAATTCTCAGCGCCATCCCCCTTTGAGAGCTTAATACTGGAGGGATCTGCACGCTGAGGTTTGATCTCTGACATATCCCGGCTGCTCAACTCTTACTCAATTCCAAGCCAGGGAAAGCATGCCTACATGCTTCGATGGGAAAATGTACTAGGAGAGGAAATTCCGGAGGTGACGTGGCGGACGATCTGGTCTCAGGCGGCAAAAAGTTCCTTCTAAACACGCTACAAAGAGAACGCATATGAAATTCTCTACTTTTGGTACTCGAAACTGGACCTGCTCCACGCTATCTACCCCTTTAGCTCGGATAGGTGTTGGCGCTGCCAGGGAGACAAGGGAACCCTCTACCACATATATTGGAGCTGCCCCAAGATAGTGCCCTTTTGGACGAGAACACAGCTTCTGTGTCGCGCCTTCTTGGGGTACAGGTCCCCATGACTCCAAAACTATTCCTTCTTGGAGTATCACCCTTACAAATTGCCAAACCATCCAAAAAACTGCTTAGACACGTCCTCACAGCTGCACGATGCCTGGTCGCCCTCCACTGGAAGCTGCGCTCCCCACCCCCCCCAAGCAGATCTGTACGCTAGAATAAAAGATGTAGAGCTAATGGAAAAAATGACAGCTAGATTACAGGACAGGCTGGAAATGCACGATAAGGTCTGGGAGCAGTGGCACCACTGAGAGGACCCGCCCTGAGCCGATTGGTTGAGCCCCTACCTTTCCCTCCCACCTTCCCTTTCCTATGCCACTTCTTCAATCCTCCTTTCCCCCTCTTTCTACTTTCTCCTCCTTTCTGTTTCTTCCTATCCTCTTTAGGCCCCATAATGGCCTATGGCAGACTCTACTTAGTATCTAACAGCTTACAATACGTGTTAGCTATGATCTTATACCAACTACTACATGGTTTACTGTTACTATGTACAGTTCAAAACTGTTATTTGAAAAAAAAAATACATGAAAAATTTCAAAACTCCGGTGGGTGTAACAAGATGTCCACTTTCCCCCTTCTCAGTATATCCTTACTATGGAGGGGTGCAGGGTGTAGCAAGATGGCGGTGACGGAACGTCACTTCCGTTACACATTCTGACGGTTCGCCCAATCTGATGAAACAATGACACTGTAATTATTTTATTTAAAAAAAAAAATAACATCTAAGTCCCTGTTTTCCTAATCAGTGTACAGCTGTCGTATGACCTAGCTCTTTCCCAGCCTATTTGCAGGGAAACAGTGGCAGGAGGAACGTGTAGTCCTCTACTGCTGGTCACATATTTAACTTCTGTTACACATTCTGACGGGTCGCCTAATCTGACGAAACACCATCATCCATATACAGAAAGAGAAGGGATAATGTAAATAAACAGCATGTGTATAGTATCACTTTAAAGCAACCAGTCAGATACCTGTTCTCATTTTCTAACCTGCACCAGAACAATGACAGCTTGATTCTGACTGGGTGTTACAAGGTTCACTTCTGTTTTATTTAGCAGCAGTTTTTATTAACAAGCCCTTTTCCATGTCATGAAGCTACACTGACCTGCCAGGACACGGATATTTTCCTCCACCAAAGGCTATATAGCCAGCCGGAAATATATTGTTGTCTACCATCTCCTCCGTCCAGCGTTCCTGTGGGAAGAAAGCACAGTTTTTCCAATGAGGCCTTAAAGTGGATGTAAACCCTCACATAGACTTAGTGAAGGGACTATGCTCAGGTGATACACAGAGAGGAAACAAATCCTCCTACATAAGTTGTATCTGTCTATCTGCAGTCTTCTCTTCTCTACATTCATCCAAAGAAGAGAGCTCCGAGAGCCGATTGGAGGGAAGGGACACACCCCCCTTCACACAGAACACAGGAACAGAGCTGAGGTTGTCAATCAGCTGTCACCTTTTTTCTCTTGGTGTCAGGAAAACTTGTCAGAAGTGATTCATGCTGATAGCAGAGGAACAAAACAACAGCCAGAAATTACACTTACTGCTTTTAATTGAGACACTTACAAGTTCATGTTTCATAACCACTTTAAGTAAATAATTACAACTTTCTCTTCCTAGACGAAACAATGGCCCCTGGGGCAGTAGGTTCCATTTAAAAATGGTCACTGGGTTTTTCTCTCTTTTAGAAACAAATTTGCTTACCATAACTGATTTTTAAATTCACTTGTAATGCGCCTTTGAGCTTGGTAGAAATCTCATTATGCCAAGAGGATAAAATTCCATAGCACAGCCCTCTGCTGTACATCATAGCCCTCTCTTCTTCTGAGAGCGTCTAATTACTCTAAAGCCTAATACACACGATTGGATTTTCCGCAAAGCGTCCGAAGGGCGTGTTCCTGGATTTTGTCTTGCATACAAACGGCGCACAATTGTTGGCCAACAAACACGAACGTGGTGACGTACTAGATGTACTGCGTGGTTTTTCAGCTCTTTAGAGCCACCTTTGGGCACCTTCTGATAATGTTGTGTTTGTTGAGCATTGCTTCCGAGCATATGTGTTTGTACTTTGGACTTTTGTCTGACGGACTTGTGTACACACGATCAGAAAATCCGACAACAGACCGTTGTCCAGGGAAAATTTTAAAGCCTGCCATCCAACATGGAAAATCCGACAACAATTGTCCGATGGAGCGTACAAACGGTTGGATTTTCGGTCAACAGGCTCTCAACACACATTTACCTTATGAATCTTTACTCTTGTAGTCAGTTCCCGCCACTGTAGCATCTGAGTTCGTAAGTTTCAGGGAGAGAGTATCTGTATAGGGGGCATAATGGGAGATAGGGTAACAAACATTTGTGCTGGGGATGAGAGAGTTTGTGCTAGGATGGGGAATTTCGGATGGGGGGGTTGGCGGAGGGAGGTTTGTACTAGGAGGGGCAGTTTTTTGGGGCGAGAGGGGGGAAATTCTGCTCTGGGAGAAATTTGGCTTGCAGAGGGAATTTATGCTTAGAGGGGTAAGCATGCAGATTGGTGCTGGACTTTTTTTTAACTGCTAGCCAACCAGCTGTCTCAGTGAAACTGTGGCAGGTTTGTATGGCTGCGCAAATTGCCGTAGGTATACATCGGCTCTTAAAGACACTATTGCAGGCGCGCACGTGCGCCTGCAGCATGTACACGGATCCAATGCGCATGCCTGTTAGGCGCGATGTCCATCGGGTACCCGCGATCGCTCGCTGTAATCACACAAATCCCGGTTCTGTCAAGGGAGAGGAGACAAATCGTGTGTTCCTACTAAGTAGGAACAACGATATGTGTAAAAAATATGAGACACTGGCGCAAAAAAACAATATTGTGTGAATTATTATGTTTGCTGCAGTCAAAAATACATTCCACCCTAAAGTGGGACGTTAAATATAAAAGGAGAAAGAAAGCGTTGACTGCGCTAACTACTAAATAAATTTGTGTTATACCACTTATTGCAGCAGTGAAAAAATATATCTGTCAACTATTATGAAGGGCTATCACCAAATACCCTCCATGCTCCTATTCAGTGATAAAAAAATGTATGTGTATACTCAAACATCAGCAACCAAACAATTCACCAAAAAAACCTTAAAAAAACTTTAAAATTGTAAAATTAAAATTTACACTGCGGTTCGTGTGAAAAATTATTAAATATATGTACAGTATATATATATATATATATATATATATATATATATATATATATATATATATATATATATATAAACCATTCAAATATACAGTGCTAGTGCTAGATCAGAATAAACCAAGGTGAATTTAGATAAATGATTGAATAATATAATGTGTCTATCAAGTCCCAGTGAATATCTTCAGTGTAAGTCAACCTATTCCTGTGTATTCATCCCTCATCCGTAGCTCCGCGCAACTGATTCCACCAATTTGTGACACTACCACCACCTTATAGATTGGCCACTCACCAGAAGTAAGTATATGTACACCTTTGGTTCATCAATGGGATAACCACTCCATTCAGAGGATCAGTCTGCACTTTTCCCAGGCAGCGTATCAGTATAATTGACTTCTCCTGTTCTATTAATTCTCATTAAAAATAAACAGCAATCATTACGTAGTATGTCTTACAGTTCATTAATAAAAAGATTTAAAAGTCTGTTTAACTCACAATTTTGTGTGCCCACAAGCTGGCACCAAGCCTAGCCAGCGGTGTAAATGGGGTAAAAAGTATCAGCGTGCGTATCCTCCATGTTATCCTGTGTTGGCGTGCGTTCCAGGCCTCACTCCCACTCGGCAGGAAGTAACGTAGTAATTTTCCAAGCAGCCTCTACACGTTTCGCAAATAGTATTGTGTCATCAGGAAGCTGCTGTGTGATGTTCATCGCAGTATTTATGCCCCAAACATAACTTATTAGACCTATCGCTTTACCACGGTACCGGAAGAGATCGATCCGCCATTTTGACTACTGGTATCCCTCGCCCATTCCCGGCGCTCTGTTTCCCTATTGGTCCTCATTGGTAGAAGCCAGATTAGCTCCGTTCTGACACCATTTATATTCTTACCCAGGTGCAATTCGGTCCATAGACAGTGTAATAACCTCATCAAAACCGCCGGGATTTCCCCATATAAATGGCTGGAATGGCTTTTACAATCCTCATGATACTAAAGCAATAAAATAATAATTAAAATTACAGAACACGTATAAAAGCTTTATATGAAAAGTCCCTCCATAGTACTGTTTTGTTTTTACTAGACCTACATGTACATTAAGTTATTAAGCTGTAAATGAATTTAATAACAAGTTGTAAATCAATTTGTGCATGAAAAAAAGGAATTTGATGTTAAAAAGGCTAAAAAAGGAGAGCAAGACAATTGGGTATTTTAAACTAAAGGTGGAACATGAAAAAATAAAAAAAATGATATAAATATAAAATGGAAGAAAAATGAAAAAAATTGAAAAAATGAAAAAAGTGAAAAAATGGATGAAAAATAAATGAAATGAAAAAATAATAAAATAGAAATAAAAAAAAAAAATTAAAAGAACAAAATAGTGAGAAAATGGAAATGAAAAAGTGAAAAATGAAGGAATAAAATACTAATCTAATAATTCTTTATAAAACAATTAATGTCTAGTTCCACATTCAACCCTTGCGGTTTCATCGTATTTAATGTAAATATCCAGTAAATTTCATTGCGTGATACTTCTCTTCGGAAGTTCAAATTCCTCCAATCCTGCTCTATTTTGTCTATAGCATAAAACTTGAGGTGTCGTGGGTCTCTTGTGTACATCCCTAAAATGTTTTGAAACGCTGTGGTTTTTATACCCCTTTTTTATATTTCTAATGTGTTCTCCTATTCTAACGGAAAGTGTCCTTGTTGACCTTCCCACGTACTGTAGTCCACAACTTCATTCCAGTATGTAGGTCACATGGGTATTACAGCACGTGATGAGCTTAATCAATTTTGTATTTTTGTTTGGTTGAGCTGAATTGGAATTCTATTGTTTTCCTAGTTTCTTTGTTTGTAAGCCTACAGGGTTTACATTTGCCACATCTATAGAAGCCCTTATGGTCAAGGAAAGTTATATTTTTTTTCGGGGGATCGGGCACATTTTTTACAATTCCATCTCTGATCCTTCTTGCCCTTCTATGGATGAATGTTGGTTTGGATGGTAGGATTTTATTCAAGTGTGGGTCATTGCAGATTATTGGCCAATTCTTTTTCACAATCCCTTCTAGTGCTTTATATTGTTTATTGAATCCCGTTATGAATGGTACATTATCTCTTTCTCTTTGTTCCCTATTTTTGCTCTGTAGTATGATGTCCCTATCTAGGCATCCTACTTTTTCCCTAGTATGTTCCAACTCATTCCTATCGTAACCTTTGTCCACAAACCTTTCAATAAGGACACTAGTTTGTGCATGATAGTCTCCCATCAGGTCACAGTTCTGATGAATTGGCCCTTGGGAATGGCTTTCTTCCACTGGGGATGGTGGCAGCTGCTAAATGGTATGTATGCATTCCGGTCAGTATCTTTGAAATGCGTTCTAGTGTATAGTCGCTCTCCATTTTTAAAAATCTCTAAATCTAGAAAGTTGATAGTGTCCTGATGTACGTTTACAGTGAACTTAATGCCATACTGGTTTGCACCTATGTGTTTGACAAATTCATCTAGTTCCTCCTGACTACCTTTCCAGACAATCAGGATATCGTCTATAAATCTTTTATATGTCTGTATGGCCAACACCTTCTGAATATCTCCTCCCCCTCCCATTTATTTAGGAAGATGTTGGCCACACTTGGGGCATATTTATTTTCCTTTCCTACCCCCTTTATCTGTTTGTAGAATTTGTGATCATGCCAGAAAAAATTGTTGCCCATGGCCATTATTAAACCTCCTCTGTTTTAACCTCAGGTCTGATAGGTTTTTCATTGCCCATGCTACTGCTGCTTTATATTGGTGTACAATGACTCCACATCTATGGTGACAAATAGTGTGGAATCGTTCACCTTGATCTGTTTAAGTAGGTTAATAACATCCTTGCTATCTTTTATGAAAGCCTGTCCCTTCCCTGCCAGCGGTAGGAGAAATACATCCAGGTACTCTCCTAGCCTGAAATGCACCGACCCAATCCTGCTGATGATGGGCCTTCCTGGTGGTTTAGTTTTGTTCTTATGGACCTTTGGTACCTGCTATATAACTGGTACTTTAGGTGCTTCGGGTAGTAAATATCTTCCTTCTTTCTTGTTTATTATCCTGTCTGCAATGGCATTATTTAAAAATTCATTTAATTTGATTTTAAGCTCCTTATTCAGGTTCTCTTTTAGTGGTTGGTATGTGGTATTATCTTTTACCAATCTCTCTAGTTCCAATCCATAGTCCTTCTTTGTTAGGACCACCAGACCCCCCCTCCCTCCTTGTCCGCGGGCCTGACCACTGTGTCTTTCTGATTTTCTAATCTTTTAATGCCCTGCCATACTCCATCTGTTGTCTTAGGTTTTTCTGGTTTTAAAACTTTTTTTGAACACCTCAATATATTGGTTTGTACTGGATTTCGGATTGAATGTGGTCTTGTTCCTCAACTGGCTATGTGTATATATGGTACTGTTCTGTTGTGTGCACACATAGCCAGTTGAGGAACAAGTCCACATTCAATCCGAAATCCAGTACGGACCAATATATTGAGGTGTTCAAAAAAATGGTAGAAAAGGAAATTAAAAGTATAAAACCAGAAAAACCTAAGACAACAGATAGAGTATGGCAGGGCATTAAAAAATTATAAAAACGGAAAGACATAGTGGTCAGGCCCGTGGACAAGGGGGGGGGGGGGGGGTCTGGTGGTCCTAACAAAGAAGGACAATGGATTGGAACTAGAGAGATTGGTCAAAGATAATAGCACATACCAACCACTAAAAAAAAACCTGAATAAGAAGCTTAAAATCAAATTAAAGGAATTTTTAAATAATAACATTGCAGACAGGATAATTAACAAGAAAGAAGGAAGATATTTACTACCCGAAGCACCTAAAGTACCAGTTATATACCAGGTACCAAAGGTCCGTAAGAACAAAACTAAACCACCAGGAAGGGCCATCATCCGCGGGATTGGGTCGGTACATTCCAGGCTCGGAGTGTACCTGGATGTATTTCTCCAACCGCTGGCAGGGAAGGGACAGGCTTACATCAAAGATAGCAAGGATTTTATTAACCTACTTAAAAAGATCAAGGTGAACGATTCCAGACTATTGGTCACCATAGATGTGGAGTCGTTGTACACCAATATAAAGCAAACAGATGCATTGGCAGCAGTAGCATGGGCAATGAAAAACCTATCAGACCTGAGGTTAAAATAGAGGAGGTTTATACTAGAAGGTTTTAGAATGGCCATGGGCAACAATTTTTTCTGGCATAATCACAAATTCTACAAACAGATAAAGGGGGTAGGAATGGAAAATAAATATGCTCCAAGTGTGGCCAAAATCCTTTTTTTCATACACAAATTGATATTAAATTAATTTACAGCTTAATAACTTAATGTACATGTAGGTCTAGTAAAAACAAAACAGTACTATGGAGGGACTTTTTATATAAAGCTTTTATACGTGTTCTGTAATTTTAATTATTATTTTATTGATTTAGTATCATGAGGATTGTAAAAGCCATTCCAGCCATTTATATGGGGAGATCCCGGCGGTTTTGATGAGGTTATTACAGTCTATGGACCAAATTGCACCTGGGTAAGAATATAAATGTTGTCAGAACGGAGCTAATCTGGCTTCCGGAGACACTACCAATGAGGACCAATAGGGAAACAGAGCGCCAGGAATGGGCGAGGGATACCAGTAGTCAAAATGGCGGATCGATCACTTCTGGTACAGCGGTAAAGCGATAGGTCTAATAAGTTATTTTTGAGGCATAAATACTGCGACGAACATCACACAGCAGCTTCCTGATGACGCAATACTATTTGCAAAACGCGTAGAGGCTTCTGGGAAAATTACTACATCACTTCCTGTCGAGTGTGAGTGAGGCCTGGGACACACGCCAACACAGGAGAACATAAGGGATATGCACGCTGATACTTTTTACCCCATTTACACTGCTGGATAGGCTTGGTGTCGGCTTGTGGACACACAAAATTGTGAGTTTAACAGCCTTTTAAATCTTTTTATTAATAAAGAGTAAGACATACTACGCAATGATTGCTGTTTATTTTTTATGAGAATTGATAGAACAGCAGAAGTCAATTATACTGATTTTCTGCCTGGGAAAAGAGCAGACTGATCCTCTGAGTGGAGTGGTTATCCCATTGATGAACCAAAGGCGTATATATACTTACTTCTGGTGAGTGGCCAATCTATAAGGTGGTGGTAGTGTCACAAATTGGTGGAATCAGTTGCATGGAGCTACGGATGAGGGATGAATACACAGGAATAAGTTGACTTACACTGAAGATATTCACTGGGACTTGATAGATACATTATATTATTTAATTATTCAATCATGTATCGGATTTCACCTTGTTGGTTTATTCTGATCTAACACTGTATATTTGAATGGTTTATATATATATATATATATATATATATATATTTATTTTTCACATGGACCGCAGTGTAAATTTTAATTTTACAATTTTAAAGTTTTTTTGGTGAATTGTTTGGTGGCTGATGTTTGGGTATACACATATATTTTTTATCACTGAATAGGAACAACGATATGTCTCCTCCTCTAGTCACTCCCATCTCCCCACAGTTAGAACGCACAGTGAGGGAACACATTTAACCCCTTGATCGCCCCCTAGTGTTAACCCCTTCCCTGCGAGTGACATTTTTACAGTAATCAGTGGCTATTTTTAGCTCTGATTGTTATTACAAATGGAATAACAAGGACTGTATATGTTAAAGCGGTGTTCCTGCCAAAAAATAAAAATGAAAAGCCAGCAGCTACACATACTGCAGCTGCTGGCTTTTAATAATAGGACACTTACCTGTCCTGGAGTCCCTCGATGTCAGCACCGCAGCTGATGTTTCCATCAGCTGTCGGATGCTGCCGCCGCCATTGCAGGTAAGGGAACCCAGCAGTGTAGCCTTTCGGCTTCACGCCAGGAACCCTATTGCACATGCGTGAGGCCCCACTCCTTTCTCCTATTGGCCCAGTGGCTGGGATAGGAGGACGGAGCCCCACGTGACGTCACGGGCCACGGCCTACACTCTCGGAAGTGGGAAAGGATACCTGTCAAAGACAGGTATCCTGTCCCCCCTCCCCCCCGAAAGGTGCCAATTGTGGCACCGGAGAGGGGGAGGAATCCGATTAGGGTGGAACTCCGCTTTAAGAACATTTCACCTATACTTGACAACAGGTAAACACCCCTCTTTCCTTTATAATCATTTAGAAGCTTCCTGCCAATATGCATTTTTGGTTATTGACAATGTTGATCCAGAAGGATATATTGCTCTTGCAAGAGCTTGATGAATGTTCACCTGATTTTCAGGTGTCATGTTATCTATAAATGAAAAGATTGTGTATTTTTGGGAGGCTGTGGTTTGTAACACTTCCTTACTTGAAGATGCTGCTGGTGAAGAAACATTTTTGTGATGATCCAGAGGCAGCAGAGTGTTTCTGCAATAACTCTGGAGGGAAAAGCTCCTCATACTTTCATTCTGGTTCTCAACATTTCATTTCATAAAGCCTTTTTAAATTATCTTTAGGGTATCTCTGGCATGCCAGGATGTGTTTTGTCATCCTTGTAGCATTTGGAAAATAATATTTCTTCTCACAATATTTGCAAATTGAAGCTTTACTCTCAGCAAAAATTACATTGTGGAAATGTTTCCAAACTAGATGTTGGTCTCACCATTTTACTGAGAGGAGGAAAAGAAATAAAAATTTACTGACCAGACTATAGGGAAACATTATGCTGTGATAGAGAACATTAATGGTTAAAACCACTAAACAAATTTGTCAGAAAAATTTCCCCTCTTACCTTTCAACTAATGCTTGAGAGTACAGAAACTATCATCTACTGTATCTCAACAATCACCCAACTGTAGGAAGTACAGGATGGAGCCCACAAGCAAACTAAAAACTGGAGCCTTTCCCCTGCCATGCCCCCAAGTGGCAGAAATGCATATTTCTCTTGTTTGAGAACTGCATTGAGAAGTAAAATGTTGCATGAATTGTATTCCAGGATTTGCTTGTCTACAGCTGAGAGAACATACAATAATTTAGGACTTTACATAAAGTCTTAGAAATCTTTCATTAAGTTCTTCATGTTATATAGTTTGAATACCATGTCATAGATATACTATTTATCACTGTGAAACAACATATTCCACCCATTTTTATATATGTATAAAAATCGAGTTTGAAAAAAACCTGTTTATTCCCTCAATTTTTCCTTTTTTTCCCCAAGCCTTCCCATATCTACATACATGTCATAACTGTAATTTAGGTGGTGGAGTTTAGCTTTAAACATGCTTCATTTATCTTATATATGTGTTTGATAACTTACTGGTTTATATTTTTCAGGATCCAGAAAATATTTTGGGTCCCGGTGAACCCAATAAGGAGACATGAGCAACAGGTCCCCAGGAGGAATCTCATAATTCTGCAGAAAAAACAAAATACAGCAATGAGTTTGATCAGGCAGCAACACACTCTATTCACTTTACTTTTTCCACATTTTGTTTTGTTAGAGCATTATTCCAAAGTGGAATAAATTAATTATTTTCTTAAAAGTTCTACAAAACAATACCCCATAATGGCAATGTGAAAGAAGTTTGTTTGAAATCTTTGCAAATTTATTAAAAATAAAAAATGAGAAAATCACCTGTACATAAGTATTCATAGCCTTTGCCATGAAACTCAAAATTGAGCTCAGGTGCATCCTGTTTCCACTGATCATCCCTGAGATGTTTCTTCAACTTGGGGTCCACTTGTGCTAAATTCAGTTGATTGGACATGATTTGGAAAGGCACACACCTTTCTATACAAGGTCCCTCAGTTAATAGTGCATGTCAGAGCACAAACCAAGCCATGAAGTCCAAGGAATTGTCTGTAGACCTCTGAGACAGGATTGTATCGAGGCACAGATCTGGGGAATGGAAAAAGTTTGGAACCACCAGGGCTCTTCCTACAGTGGGCCGCCTGGCCAAACTGAGTGATCGGGGGAGAAGGGCCTTAGTCAGGGAGGTGACCAAGAACCCGATGTTCACTCTGACAGCGTTTCTCTGTGGAGAGAGGAGAGCCTTTCAGAAGAACAACCGTCTCTGCAGCACTCCACCTATCAGGCCTGTATGGTAGAGTTACCAGACCGAAGCCACCCCTCAGTAAATGGCACATGACGGCCTGCCTGGAGTTTGCCAAAAGGCACCGAAAGGACTCTCAGACCATGAGAAACAAGATTCTCTGGTCTGATGAAACAGACTGATCTCTTTGGCCTGAATGGCAAGCGTCATGCCTGGAGGAAACCAGGCACCGCTCATCACCTGGCCAATACCATCCCTACAGTGAAGTAAGGTGTTGGCAGCATCATGCTGTGGGAATATTTTTCAGTGGCAGGAACTGGGAGACTAGTCAGGATTGAGGGAAAGATTAATGCAGCAATGTACAGAGATTTCCTTGAAGAAAACCTGCTTCAGAGCGTTCTGGACCTCAGGCTGGGGCAAAGGTTCATCTTCAAACAGGACAACAACCTTAAGCACACAGCCAAGATAACAAAGGAGTGGCAACTCTGTGTCCTTAAGTGGCTCAGCCAGAGCCCAGACTTGAATCCGTTCTGACCTGAAAAAGGCTGTGCACCAACGCTCCCTATCCAACCTGATGGAGCTTGAGAACTCCTGCAAAGAAGAATGGGAGAAACTGCCCAAAAATAGATCTGCCAAGCTTGTAGCATCATACTCAAAAAGACTTGAAGCAGTAATTGGTGCCAAAGGTGCTTTAACCACTTAAGGACCGGGCCTATTTTTCAGACTTGGTGTTTACAAGTTAAAATATTTTTTTTTTTGCTAGAAAAATACTTAGAATCCCCAAACATTATATATATATATATATATATATATATATATATATATATATCTTTTCAGACACCCTAGAGAATAAAATGGAGGTCGTTGCAATACTTTACGTCACACCATATTTGCACAGTGGTCTCACAAGCGATTTTGAAAAAACACACTTTTTTGGATAAAAAAAATAAGACAACATTAAAGTTAGCCCAATTTTTTTTATGTATTGTGAAAGATAATGTTTTCCAAGTAAATTGATACCCAACATGTCACACTTCAAAATTGCGCCCGCTCGTGGAATGGAGACAAACTTTGACCCTTAAAAATCTCCATAGGCGACGTTAAAAAAAGTATACAGGCTACCAGTTATGAGTTACAGAGGGGGTCTAGTGCTAAAATTTATGCTCTCGCTCTAACGATCGCGGTGATACCTCACGTGTGTGGTTTGAACATTGCTTTCATATGCGGGTGCGACTTATGTATGCGCTCGCTTCTGTGCGAGATCGGCGACATTGTCCTTTTTAAAAAATAAAATTTGGATCACTTTTAATAAACATTCGTTGTAATAGAAAAAAGCATGACAGGGCCTCTTAAATGTGAGATCTGGGGTCAAAAAGACCTCAGATCTCACATTTACACAAAAATGCAATAAACAAATAAATTCCCTTTAAGACCATTGGGCAGAAGTGACGTTTGACGTCACTTCCACCCTCCAATGGCGTGGAGCCATCTTTCCCTCACTCAGCATCCAGCCTGTAAGGGGAAAGGACCGAATCGTCTCTGCCGCTACCGACAGCTCCGCTAAGCGGGGACCACAGCAGCGCGCGGAGGGAGAGGCTCCCGATAAAAGTGATCTTTGGCGAATCCGCCGCTGAGACCACTTTTATCTGAAAGCCAGCCCCCAACTGTTGAAGAGGATAACAGGGTTATGGCAACTGCTGCCATATCAACGGTATTCACTTCAAACAACCGACGTACAACTGCGGCGGCTGGTCCTTAAGTGGTTAACAAAGTATTGAGTAAAGGCTGTGAATACTTATGTACATGTGATTTTTTTTTTTTTGTAATAAATTTGCAAAGATTTTAAAACAAACTTCTTTCACGTTGTCATTATGGGGTATTATTTGTAGAATTTTGAGAAAAATAATGAATCTAATCAATTTTGGAAAAAGGCTGCAACATAACAAAATGTGGAAAAAGTGAAGCGCTGTGAATACTTTCCAGATGCACTGTATATGCAAAAGAACATATAGTATAGTCCAGCACTCTGAAGTAAAGTTAATACAAGATGTCCAAAATATCTGGTAAGGGTAAATCAGGTATACACTCAAATTCAGCTGCTCCTTGTCATAGATCTGGGGTGGATCCATCCATATACAAATAAAAGAGAGCAAACAAGGGTGCCAGATCAGTGTTTAGTACATTTATTCACAAGATAAAATAGCACACTTACTTGTTAGAACCTGTAAAGCAGCCTGGAGGGGAAGGAGGGGTACACAATGCAACCAATGGCATGGGAAGCAGATTGGCTGTTAGGATCAGGAGCCTCTTGCAATGGAGCCGAACCCGCCAGAAAACGGAAAAAAGCTGGCGGCGTCTACAGCCATCTCTCGTGCACCTCAGACAGGTAACGTGAAAGTCACTGGAAACCCACCAGCAGAAACCACACAGTGACTTTCACAATACCTGTCTGAGGTGCACGAGGCAGGTCCAGCTCCATTGCCATCTCAGCTTAAAATTGGTTGCTTGCAACATCCTTGATGACCTATCAGTGTATTCTTGCTCCTTCATTATGCAATCAGCAGCTCTGGCTGGGGAGTGAAACTCACCATTAGCAAAATTTTTGCAAAAATCCTCCTATGCAATTCTATATCACCTAAATTGTACATACCAGTGCTCTTTATTTTCAAATGCTGCATCTGCTTCTCATTACATATGCAGCTAGGAGGGGGCCTCTCCACATAAACAGCTGGGCCCTCAATCCCCCTCCATTGGCTGAGGTTGGGGCATCAGCACAGTTTGAACAGGCCGGAGCAACCGCTAGGGGTCCTAGGTCCATCCTGCAAAAGGCAGGAGGGGAATGGAAGTCCTGGCAGTTTTTGTGGAGAGGCCCTCCCACAGCTGCTTATATGATGGTAAGCAGGTGCAGCATTTGAGTGCTGGTATGAACTATTTAGGGAATGTGGAATTGTATAAGGGGTTTTTGGTTAAATGTTGCTAAAGGTGGCTTAGTGCATGGAGTGAGAGGACGTGCATCGCGGCAGCTCCCGGTCCTGTTGGCTTCCAAGGGGCTCTATCTCCTTCATCTCAGTCCACATTGTCACCAAAACGCACCGATGGGCAAGGGAAAGCCTAAGGACCAACCCAACCTAAACCCGTCGGTGATGGGACACAGGACCATCTGGGACGGTTTGTGGCATCTGCGGCCTACATGAATCAGGGAAAATCCAGGATGGCGCCTCCATCTCTGGCCTGCTCTGAGCCAGCAGACGCCATGCAGGTACGCTCTAGAGGCCACTCTGCCTCCCTTACAGACCTTGAGCCTCCACTAGACAGCCCACATAGCCTCCCACAGGCCTCCCTGTGCTCTGGTGACGGTTGGCACATGGAGTTGCAGGTGCGATCCATGCACACATACATGCGATCCCTGCCTACAAAATCTGTCTTTGAGCACCATGTCTCCCGCATAGGAAAGGCATACAGACAGGAGATAATTGAACTTAAATAAGACCAAGGAGTCCGTATGGAGGACGTAGAGAACACAGATGGCATCTGCAACACATTGCAATCCCATGAGGAGACCCTTAACTCCCACACTTTTATGCTGCAGCAGCTCATGTACCACCAGGATGATATCGAGAACAGACGGAACAATATCAGGATCCGTGGCATCCCAGAGACTGTGGAACACAAGGACCTGGCAGCAGCAGTCACCGCCGTCTTTAACCAGCTACTCCAGAAGCCTAAAAATGCCCACATTGAGCTGGACAGGGTACACAGAACCTCGGGCCTGAGGAACCCAGATTCCTCCTTTATCCGTGACACGCTTTGCAGGGTGCACTTCTACAAAGTTAAGGAAGAAATCATGTGGGCCGCCAGCACGCAGGATTCCATCAGGCAGAACGACACCCCTGTCATGCTGCTCCTGGACCTCTCACGCCAAACACTGGCCATGAGAAGCGCTCTTAAACCACTCACATCTCTTCTCCAGGAGAAAAATATTAAATACCAATGGAGGTTCCCATTCCAGTTACAGGTCCATCATGAGGGCAAGGTGGCCCTCTTCCGCACCCTGGGGGACTTTCTGTGGTTCCTGAGCACCCTAGAGCTACCTCTGGTCTCCCTACCAGATTGGCCCCTCCCACCTACCAATCCGGGTCTCCCATTCAACTCGCAATGGCAGAAGTCCGGTAAGAACAAGCGCCCCCACTCAGATGCCACCTGATGGCTGACTCTGCCCTGGCTCCCGCCTATTACTTACCTTTACCCTGTACTCGGGACTGTTTTCTTTGCTCTGACACAGGGCATACGCCCTCCCACCATGACTAGTTGGGACTAACATTCGGGGCCACCTAAATGGTGCCCGCACTGACTTTGTTGCCCTTCCTTTTCCCCTTATTGCTCCTGTTTTGCAATGTTTATACCTGTTCTGAACAGTTTTTCTTTAATTTTTTATTTTTATTTCCCTAAGGTACTTGGCCGCACAGGGATCTTCCTCCATGCTGTAGTCTGCCTGTTTGGCTATGATGGTATTGACTTTCTCCTCCCCTTGTGCCACTAGCTACATCCTGCATCCCACTGCTCCACCACACTCCCCTGTGAGCATACTTTACAACAGTATGATGGAGCATGTGTTCTACATAGTAGTTATATGCCTTATAGTTCATATTAAGTTATCTATGATCTCTGCTGATGGTTATTTCTAGTTTAGCAGTCATTACTGCACCCCCTTGGACCCCGGGACCGGGAGGCACCCCATGTTCTTACCATGACTACCCCCCTTAGAACAGATAGTGTGTGTATATGCACTGTACTTTTACTAGTCAGTTTTCTGTTTTAGAAACGTCAAGCTATTTACTTAATGGTTTACTACTGTCATCCGATGGCCTGTTACTTCTTTCACTGTTTTCAGTGGTGGTTCAGTCTCTTGCAACTCTAATCCCTTTTTCTCCCCTGTACTGGAGGTGGATCCCACCCACTCCTTCAACTCTCACCTCTTTCTCTTCTCTCACTCTGTTCTCTCCCCTGCCTCCCCCCATTCCTTCTCCCTTCTCCCCCTGCTTGGGCAGACCTTGATGCACAAACCATCCAGTGCTAGATCTCTATGGAGATTTATTGTCCTCCTTTCCTTGTTTCACCATGATGTTCCATGATCACATAACCTCGTCATCCTTTAACTGTAGAGGCCCCAACACCCCAGAGAAAAGGAGCCAGATATTATACCACTTTCAGAAAGCCAGGACTCAAAATTTTGCTCCTGCAGGAGACTTACTTTAGGGGCACGGCCATCCTGACCCTTAATAATCCTTATTACCACCAGTGGTACCACAGTACGAACCCGCAGGCTAAATCAAAAGGAGTGTCTATAGCCTTCCACAAATCATTCCATCCAGAAGTTCTGGACCCCCTTGTTGACCCCCAGGGCCGTTTTCTTTTTCTTAAATTAAAAACTAACTCCACTATCTTTACAGTGGCTAATGTATACGGACCAAACCTAGACTAGGGCAGCTTCCTATCCGTGGTGCTGAACAAACTACCCTCTTTTGGCTGTCCTTGTTTCATCCTAGGTGGAGACCTTAATGTAGACCTTTCCCCGGCCGTGGACACTTCCTTGGGTAAGTCCTCCACACCCCACTCCACTCTCACACACATAAAATCCCTCCTACATTCCGCTCAACTGGTGGATGTTTGGCGAGTGCAACACCCATTTGAGAGAGACTACAGCTGTTACTCGGTAGCCCACAACTCTTATAGTCGTATTGACTATTTTTAGTTTCCCAATCTCTGTTAGATATCCCGCTCAAGGCGTCCCTAGGCAACATATTGTGGTCTGATCACGCCCCCGCACACTTAAGCCTGGCCCACCCCCCTAAATCCCGTAAGACATTTTCCTGGCGCCTGAACGACAGTCTGTTGAAAGATGCCCCATGCGTTGCTGTTGTCGAACAGACAATTAGACTTTGTTCACGATCGTTCACGATCACCAGTCTGACAGCACCAACCCCCTGACTAAATGGGAAGCCCTGAAATGTGTACTCAGGGGAACTTTCATACAACACGGGTCCCGCCTAAGGAAGGCCAGAGCCACTGACATTGCCTGACTACTATCCACTATCACTACACTGGAACTCGCACATAAACAAACCCCAGACCCCGCCACCTATGTTGACCTTTCTAACGCCCGTCAAGACTTACTTCGTATACTGGATGCCCACTCCCTCATAGCCAGGGATAGGGGCCGTAACCGGCATTACACTTTAGCCAACAAATGTGGGCAACACTTGGCGAGGGTGCTCCACCCATGCCCCCCCGCCGACCCATCCAACACATCTGCACTGCCGACCAACAAAAGATTAGCAACACCCGGGGTATTTCGGATGCCTTCCAACGCTATTACTCTCAGCTATATAACCTGCCCCCGCGGACTAGACAAGCCCCCGCGAGTGACCCGCACCTTTCCAGCATGCAGGATTACATAGCTGAGACAGCCCTGCCGCAGATAGATGCTAAAGAGTCTGCTGACCTAGACGATCCTCCAACAGTGGTGGAATTCCTCACCGCGGTAAAAGGGCTGAAATCCGGTAAATGGCCCAGACGGGTTTTCCCCTAGGTTCTATAAATCGTTTGCCCAGCCCCTCGCCCCACTACTCTCTATGACGTTTAACTACATAGACTATTCACATCTACCCTCTAGTGACCTTTTATCCGCCAACATTTCTGTCATACCCAAACCAAGCAAGGACCCCTCCCAGTGCAGCAGTTATCAACCGATCTCGCTCCTCAACCTAGATGTTAAACTTTTCACGAAAGTCTTGGCTAACTGCTTCTCTCCCCTTTTACCCTCTGTCATCCATAAGTACCAGGTGGGGTTTGTCCCTGGACGTGAGGCCAGGGACAACACCACTAAAACTATTCACCTCATTTCCTACATCCAACATCACCTAAAGGCAAGCCTTCCATCTTTTGATGCAGAGAAGGCGTTTGATCAAGTCAATTGGCAGTTTTTGCGCCTCTCCCCCGAACAGATAGGCCTTGGCCCCACCTTTGTGTCCAAGGTTATGGCACTATACTCTTAACCCTCTGTATCTGTTCTAGTTAATGGCTCCTCATCCCTACCATTCCATATCTCCAATGCTACCCGCCAAGGTTGCCCTCTGTCCCCCCTACTTTTTGACCTTCCTGGCAATAGAACACTTAGCTAGGGCCATTAGACAAAATGAATCCATTGGGGGGATCCAGACACCCTCCGCCGATCACAAACTTTCACTTTACATGGATGATCTTCTGTTCTATATCCAGCAGCCACACACGTCCCTACCCTCACTGATGCATGAATTCCACAGATTCGGGGAATTTAGTAACTTCATATTAAACATGTCTAAGACGGAGGCCCTTAATATTTCTCTACCGCCCACCACCCTCGCCCGGGTTCAGGCTTCCCTTTCAATGGGGCTCCAGAGGCATCTCTTATTTGGGGATAACGATTCCCTCCAATCTGTCGGATCTCTACTCCCTTAACTATCTCCCTTTACTGACCCAGCTTAGGAAGGAACTAGACGCCTGGAGTTCCTCCCCACTACCCTGGTTTGGTCGCATTAATACCCTGAAAATGGACACTCTACCTAAGTTACTTTATTTCAAATGGTACCTATTTTTTTTAACTCCCTGCGCTCTATGTCTATACGATTCATTGGGCACCAAGGCCTGTCCCACATTCGCCATACTCTTCTCACTTATCCCAAAATTTGAGGCGGGCTGGACCTCCCAGACTTTGAAATGTACCACAGGGCGGCACTACTGTCTAGGGTCCTTAAATGGTTCCCTTGCCCCTTCCCCAAAGCATCCACCTTGGTGGAACAAGACCTATCCACCCTTGACTTAGGGGCTCTACTTTGGGGCTACGGGCAGAAAATGCATTTACTTTCCTCTTCCTCCACATTAACAATCGCTGCCTTACATCTATGGTATAAAAAGGGAATTTGTCGCTTCTATCCATGGACCCCTCGCCCCTTACATCATTATTTGACCACCCTTCCTTACCTCAAGGAATAGGATCCAATACAGTGGGCCCATACTCTCGCTTAACCTGGCCTGTAGCAAGGTCATTTGTAAACCTCACCTCAGGTACCACCGTTAAACCAAGGGACCAGGGTAATTGGCTCACGACACTCTGTATATCCTCCCTTTGTTCTGATTTGTTTTCCTCCTCCCAAATTCACAGATCCCTAACAGGATATGAACAACTGTGCTCTCTCTCAGAAACTCCTAGACACCTACTCTCTACTATATACAAACTACAACACTCACTAATACATGAATAACCCCCCTCTTACACCGAGAGGTGGTCCACAGACCTCGGAAAGGAAATCTCTTTAGTGGACTGGCAAAAATCATTTCACTTTATGCACAAATACTCTATATCATGCTATACCCAGGAATTTTTTTTTTTAAACTTCTCTCCCGATGGTACAGAGACCCTCAATCTCTACATAAAATATTTCTGTCCGTACCTCCCTTGTGTTGGAGATGCGGCGAGGCGGAAGGAAGCTACCTACACATTTGGTGGGACTGTAAAGCCATACAGTTCCTATGGTTACAGGTTTTTGCTGTATATAGCAGCCATTATGATCAGACACTGACACCCACCCCAGAGATAGCTTTATTGTCCATGCTTCCAGGGTCCATAGCCTCCCAAAAACACTCCCTGCTGTGCTTTTTCCTATTGGCCGCTAGACAACTTATACCCCTATTTTGGAAAACCACTACCACTCCACCCTTGGCCTTATGGGTCTCCATGGTCAACGACATCATGCACATGGAGGAGATGATAGCCCTATACAATGACAATGAAATCTTCTATATCCATCATGCACTATTGAATGATCTATGTGTCAGGTCTCCAAGTAGTGGAAACAGCAAATATGAGAATAAACTGCAATTTCACCTCCTATCAGTGTAGAAAGGTATGAATAAAACAATGATTTTCCCATTGGCTATTACACTTTTCAGAAGGTTAGAAATAAATACCTACATAGACTTTCAATGGTTTTACCACTTTCCTGAAAACCGCTCCTGGGGACCTCAGCCGTAAGGCTTCGAGGAAACAGGACTTCACAAAGGGGACTTTCTTCAGATCAGTTGCGGTAATACTCAAATGATGCTGACCTGCCCAAAGAGAGACACAAACATTATAGGGAGCTATTTGCTCAATCACATAAACAAAATTAAATATGGATTTGTATATGTAGCACCCTGGAGTTTAAGCAGGATTGCTCCTCACAAATTTACTTGTCAGGAGTAGTTATCCTGGTTGATTGCTAGAGATCCATTGATTGAACAAGTTTGGCCTTGTTGCACTTTTCTCTTCTACCGCTAGGTGGTACTTGGTGGAACTAGATGTGATAAGGGCAACCTAAGGCAGTGGCGGTGCGTCCATAAAGGGCGCACAGGCACCGCCCCCTCTCTCCTGCCACTTCTCTATCACCATAGATGGATTCATGCATTGCATTGCATCTATGGTCGCCGCTGCCACCCCCTATTCAGGTGTCCAGCCCCTTTTCGGGCACCTGAATTACAACGGCTGGGTATTTATTTTAAGCACCTGATTAGAGCCGTAGGCTCTAATAGGCATCCAAAAAGGTGAACAGCGGGTGCCATGAACCACATCAAAAATGTTTAAAGAACTAAAAAGCATCCAAGTGATCTATTCAAATAACAGGTGTAAAGTCCTTCTTTTTGAAAATTCCAATGATTTCTACGCTTTCACCAATCACCTCAGTGCTCACAGAACTCTCACCTCATAGCCGCATATAAAAAAGTCTTAGGAGCAGGTTTTTATATGGGACTGGTAATAGTGTATCCCTTTCCTTATATCCTTTAAAGGTTCCAGGATCCAGGCTCTTGAAGTAACGCATTCTATTACATTTCCTTATGTGGTTTGGAGTCATTAGCGTTACTTCAAGAGCCTGGAATCTGGAACCTTAAAAGGAGATAAAGGAAAGAGATGCACTAAGGATTACCAGTCCCATATCAAAACCTGTTCCCAAGGCTTTTTTATATGCGGCTATGAGGTGAGAGTTCTGTGAGCACTGAGGTGATTGGTGAAAGCACAGAGATTATACACCTGTTATTTGAATAGATCACTTGGACACATTTTAGTTCTTTGAAAATTTTTGATGTGGTTCATTATTGTTTTATGTTTTATCATTCACCATTTTGTCATTCTTTGATTATTTATCATTAAGGTGTAGGGTTTATTTCACTTTGAAGTAAGAGGAATTGCGCAAGACCACTTTATTATTGTTCTAATAAGTACCTAAAGCATTTGTTACCCCCAACCCTTCATATTCCTGATATGTGCTTGCTGTGCCATGTACGTGTATGAGAAAGTATCCTGTTCTCTTTGTATTGCTCCCTTTATGTGAAATCCCTGGTGTTCCTGCCAGTCCCTCTGCTTTCCTATTAAAAACTGATCTATGACTGTGGGATTGAAGTGTATGATTTGAAGGTAATCATTGTGCCCCTTATACCTCTACCCGGGTTAGGCGCAATGTTCTTGTTAGCATATTGTCGCTCTGACCAATACAATTATATTTGTTGAGAAATGTAAGAAAACTGAGTAAGATGTCTGTATCTATGACTAACCCGTTATAAAATGTTTGTTTTTGGAAAACCTTAATAAACTTTTTTGTTAAAAAAAAAAAAAAAAAAAAAAAAACTGATCACACTTTGGGTACGTACACTTTACACCGGCCCCCTGGCAAGCATAATGCTTAATGGCTCACTGTCTGCACCAGACAGGGATGCCCTCTCTCCCTGGCCCTCTTTGCCCTGGCCATGGAACCCATTGCTGAAGCCCTCAGAATTTCACCCGAGATTTGTGGCCTTCGTGTGGGGTGGCTGGAGGAGAGAGTGGCTCTCTACGCCCATGATTTACTGCTCTTCTTGAATGACGCTGGGGCCTCTCTGCAGGGCACCCTTAGAATTATGGACACTTTCTCTGCCTTCACAGGTTTACGGGTGAATTGGCACAAATCCCAGCTCTTTCCAGTAGACGAGCAGGCCAGATCTTCATCACCCACCTCTCTCCCACTGCAGTGGGTTGACCACTTTACCTATTTAGGAATTGTGATATCTAGACATAGTAGGGACTTTGTGAAGTTCAACCTGGATCCTGTGCTGGCCGGGGTTAAGACTAGACTGAAGGCATGGAGCAATCTACTAGATTCACTAATTGGACACATAAACCTCTTAAAAATGAAGGTCCTCCCTAAATTCACGTATATTTTTAGAAACTCTCCAACTCCATTAAACATCTTTTCATGTCCTTTATTTAGGGGTCAAAACCACCCAGATACAAATATACCACTTTGACCAGGCCTGTGGATAGAGGGGGATTGGCTCTTCCTGATTGCTATAAATACTTCCTGGCTACCCAGCTGGTGACTGCCCATTGGTGGCTTCAGCCTGATCTAACCAATTTGGCGATAGTGTTGGAGGCAGCAATTGTCAAATCTCTGGAGGCCTTACAAGGGCTGTTGTTTAGAGGGAATAAGTCCCCACACCACCTCACTCTTTCCATGTGCACCACCATACAAGTGTGGAAAATGAGTAAAGCTGTGCAGACGTCCCAGCCAAATAATTTTTTTTCCCCATACCCCATTATGGCTGAATCCCAATCTCCCACACTTCTACACCATCCCAGATCCACAGGCTTGGGCCAAACATAAAATAGTGAAGCTGGAACACACCATCACTAACACTGAGCTATCCTCTTTTCATACTCTACAGGCAAAATTTAATGTGCCTGCTCATGCATATTTTAGATACCTCCAAATTGCTTGTGCCTTTAGGTGCTAATTTCTGGGTCAACCGGTAAATTTAACATACTCAGTATTGGAATCTACCCTCCGAGTGAAGGACTTGGGGAATCCAAGTCCCAACTTTATGGCTACCTACTCGTGGCTACTAGTCCTGAGTTGTCCTCCCTCTGCAGGAAATGGGTGGGGTACATCCCGGAACTGGATGAGGAAGATTGGGGGGGAGATTGGAACTTCCCCTTCTCCCCCCTGGTCTCAGCCAGGGATAAGATGGTCCAATATAAAATTTTGCACAGAACATACTATACACCCCACAGGATGTCTGCGACATATTCTCCATTGTGTTGGCGATGCACACACCAGCCTAGAGAGTTTTTCCCATATTTTTTGGAGCTGCCCAGCAATACAACAATACTGGCAAAGGTCCTTCAAGTGATAAAAAATGTAACTAAAATCCATATACCATGTGATCCAAGATATTGTTTGCTAGGACTGGTTGAACAACTGTCAGTGACCAGGGCAAGGAGAACACTCATAAATCATTTACTGTTTTACACTCGTAAAACCATTACAATGAATTGGAAACGCTCATTCCCTCCTTCTGTCAAAGTTTGGAAGGGTCTGATAAACGCCAGCCTACCCATAAATAAGGCTACTTATGTGAACAGAGGTTGCCCCAATAAATTTAATAAAGTTTGTACATGATGGCTTAACGATTCCACTACAGCAGGCGGCGATTAAGCCAGTGCTAGTTAAGCACAATCTCTGACCGCACACCTAACCCTGATGTAACCACCTTACCTTATCCTGATATCCCAGGTTTGAGTATAGTTAACCCTGAACTGGAACCTTCCCCACATTGGGGTAGTAGTTTAGTAGACTGTTTTTGGTTAGTTCTTAGGGTGCATGTTGTTGTATGAAAATGTGACCTTTTTGGTCTTGCCCTTGCGTGGGCTACAACTGTATGTACAATCTGGAAATTTAATAAAATGATTTGTTTAAAAAAAAACTGACCACACTAAACAAGCGAGCACACCGTTGTCAGTTCTCTAGCTATGCTGCGAACTCAGTGTTCTCTCAACCAATGATCAGACTTGTCCTGACACCCCGCTGCACAGCCAATCACTGGGAAGCTCAGTGTACTGTTGATTCTCCTGCCTCCAGCTCTTATGTAGCTAAGAACAGAGAGAATGTGATCACTTATAAAAAAGGGAAATAAAGGTATTTATAATGTTTTTATTGTATTTATTTCTATACAAAAATGTTTTGCCTTTCATTTCTCCTTTAATCTGAATGGGTTGTTTTACAAGGCAATCCTTTACAATCACTTTAAGCTTGAGCTTTAATATGCAGTTTTGTAGATTACCATTAGAGGGAGATTTAACTTGCTCAAAACAATTACCTTGTCTGTTGAAGCGGAGCCCCGGCCACATGAATTTTTTTTTTTTACAGGGATCCCCTCACACTGCAGTTATAATACACATCAAACATATCTATATTTGCTAGTGAATATGAATCCTATGTTTTTTTCTACTTACAATTTAGAAAATCGTCCTCTGGCCGTTGCCATGGTGAGTGTGGGCATATGAAGCCCAATCGCAACCTCTTCCTGTATAAGTGATCGAGAGGTGCATGCTGGGCATTGGATGTTGAATCTTCTCTTTGGTTGTCCCCTCTGATGAGCTTAGTGCATATGGGTGATCTCTGTCCTAAAGGCTGAACATTTATCTTCCACCATTTTGAATCACTTTTCACAGTAAGTTTTCTACACTTGGACTTATTCACGTGTCACTTGACTCAGTTTGATGGACCATTATGCTTTTTCATATGTTTATTCATATATTTTTCCACTGTTTTGTACAATATTCTTGCTTTGCAGGCGCCAAATATTGGCCATTTTCATAACTTTGCATTGTCACCTTATTGTTTGCACATTTGCACAATTATTCAGCGCTGCACTTTACCCCTTTATTCCCTTTACACAATGTGTCTAATTATAGTGCCAGCAACTTACTTAGCTAGTTGGGTGGTACAGTAATTTTTCACTTTTTTTAAATTAAAAAAAAAAAAAAAAAAGTAAAATAAAGAAGAAAAAAAAAAAAAAAAAGAAAATTTAAAGCTCCCCATCCCACGAGCTATCGCGCAGAAGTGAACGCATACGCAAGTCACACCCGCATATGAAAACGGTGTTCAAACCACACATGCGAGGTATTGCCACGATCGTTAGAGTGAGAGCAATAACTCTAGCCCTAGACCCACTCTAACTCAAAACTGGTAACCTGTAGAAATTTTTAAATGTCACCTACAGAGATTTTTAAGGGTAAAACCTTGTAGCCATTCCACGAGCGGGTGCAATTTTAAAGCATGACATGTTGGGCATCAATTTACTCAGCGTAACATCATCTTTCACAATATAAAAAAAAAATTGGGCTAACTTTACTGTTTTATTTAATTCAAAAAAGTGTATTTTTTCCCAAAAAAAGTGCACTTGTAAGACCGCTGCGCAAATACGGTGTGACAGAAGGTATTGCAACGACAGCCATTTTATTCTCTAGGGTGGCTGGGGGAAAAAATACAATGTTTGGGGGTTCTAAGTAATTTTCTAGCAAAAAAAAAGAATAATTTTAGCACGTAAACATTGAGTCTGAAAAATAGGCTGGGTCCTTAAGTGATTAAAGAACTTACATTTGGTAGATTTGGTAGATGATATGTGGAATGAGGAAGGTCAAATTTATGAGCTCACAAGTAACTTTTCTCGGCCAGAAGACAAAAAGAGGCGTGATTGTATAATTTTCAAATTATGGCCTGTCCTGCTGTATTTATGTGATGAATTTAAACATCAAAATATCCAAAAAGAAGGGAGTTAGAAAGAACGCGAGATAAGGAAGCTCACTGAAAAAAATTAATGAGGTCACCGCTGGGGCAGATAGTTTTAAAATTTTCAAACTGGAACTACAAGGTGAATTAGAACTATTGCAGGAGTCCTATGAAATAAGCTGGGATAAAAATCACCAAATAAATGAAAAGTGTAAACAATTACAAGAAGAGCTGGAGAGTTTTAGGCAAGGAAAAGTGTCTCCTGACGAAAGTTGCCAAGCAGAAGGCATGAATGATGACTGGTCTAGGATTAATTTCTTGCCGTGGATATTTGAAAATGAATACAGTGAAACCTCGGATTGCGAGTAATGCGGAGCACTGTTTTTTAACAAAATCCTGACTCGGTTTGCGAGTGTTGTCTCGCAAAGCAAGCAGAATTCAAGCCACAGCGGTGTGCAGTACCGCGTTTGGCCTGAGGTAGGGGGCGCGCCGGAGCGGAGCCATTCAGAAATACTCCGTTCCTGAGCCTTTCCGAGGTTTTCCACGTTCAGCCGAGCTGTCCCCGCCCCTTTCCGAGTGTTTCCGAGGCTCTCCAGTGCTCCCCTGAGCTCAGGCCACATGCGGTATTGCATGCCATTGAAGTCAATGTGTAACAAATTATTTTCGTTTCCATTGATTTCAATGGGGAAACTCGCTTTGATATGCAAGTGCTTTGGATTACGAGCATTCTCCTGGAACGGATTATGCTCGTAATCCAAGGTTCCACTGTACTGTACATTCTTTGAATCTTTAAAAAGTCTATACGGGATGTCATGGCGAGAAATTAAATACTGGTGTCATCTAGAATTCAGCCCGTACAAAAGCGTTACTGCTGCTAGGGCTGCCGTCTACAATCTGAGATGCGCCAATCATCAAAGCCCCACTAAATTTCTGGCTGTGCTAAAAAAGTCCTTACCACTTAGCAGAAAAGGAACCAGATTACAATCACCCAGTATTTAGATCCCTGTTCTTCGAGGCCCTACCTACCTACATAAAAAGGAGTTTAACAAGGGACTACAAGTTGGGGTGTTCACTGGAATACTTGGTAAAAGAGAGTAACAATTTGTACTCTATCCAACAGACCGGTGAATACAAAGAAAGGCCTGAACCTGTAAACAAATTTGTGGCTGAAACCCATATATGTCTCTTCAATCATTAAATTTTGAAACAAGGAAAAAGACATATGCAGATATAGTTAGAGGAGATATGCTACATGGTTTCGCCAGGGGGAGACCAGATACCCCACCAGTCAGAGATCACCCTTCAAAAGGGGGAAAACAAAGAACACCTTGTGATTATCCTCAAAAGAGAACAAGAGCTGAGGTTTAGGAGAAACTATAGGAAGTATCCCCAAAGGGCCAGATTTAACCCTGAGGGTGGAAACCCTCACTATAAGTGTTATAATTTGCCTCGGGGACCTACACAGGTAAATAGGGATCCACGATACGTTAGGGAGCAAGTAAGGCCCAGACCACCACTCCAGAACCAAGACAATGGTTCTGACGGGGATATGTCTGATCAGGCTGAGTTAGAAATCCTAAGAAATCTCAGAAACCGGGTACAACCCAATTCTGATGGCAACATGGAGACCAAAATAGATAAAATGATTGATATGTTAAACGGTTTCATTGCTGCACGGAGCCTAAATAATCCTTTTTTAGGGGCAAATCCTGTGGCCAGCCAAGGGCCACAGAACCCGTGAATGTTCATGTTGAAATAAATAAGAGAAATGTTTGAAACAACAAGTTAGGTTGGGACTTTATATGAGACCATGACCATCCAGTGCACAGGTCTCCATCCCTATATACATATAAGAAAAATAGGGGAAAATGGGGGAAGGGGAAATTGGGACTTTATATGAAACACAACACTAGGGCAAGCTAAGTCATCAGGTGTAGAGAATGTTTTGAATTTATTGATACCACATGAGAAACAGAGTGCAATAGATGATACTCACATATAATCAGTAAATATGGTACAGAATAGGTAAAACATGACAATAAGACATAATATAATAACAAAGTAGCATGTTAAACACTATAGCAGAAGGTAAGTTACAGTATCATCGGCATTACACCCAACATGTGTATACATATTCAATATTGTATTATAATAAAACTGATGACTAAAACACTAAAAGTGCCCATGGTAGATGCATATTGGCTGTGACATGTCAGAAAGTAGTAAATGCTCAGTTGTAAATGCTTGACGCGTTTCGTGGAAGTTTGTCCACTCATCAGGAGTAGCTATCTGGAAATATCTAAATTGACGGAGGTGAAGGCTGCCTATTTAGGCGCTAGTCACCTTAGTGGGCTTTCCTTCCCTCCCTCACAGCACGTCCTAGCGTGACGTTGGGGGTGCCTTCTCAGGTAACCACGGACTTTCACTTCTATGCACTTTGCTTTTAAATCCTTATTCACTGGCCCCTGTTCACATTTACTTCTATGCACTGATAAACAAATGTCCTCATGTTAATGAACCCAAGAGCTATATCTCCCATAACAACAATTTCATACATTGTCTTGCCATCCAGAGTGTTCAGGTAAAGGACTGATCACACAATGGACTAAAGGGGCTCCAAGGAAGCCCAGGATACCAGCTTGACACTGAGATCTCAAACACAGGTCATGTTAATGTAAAATATATGTGTCTTTTCTCATGGAATCCATTTTCCTTTACAGGACTAAGATGTCCATGAACTGGTCAGAAGGACCGAGAATCTGATGTGTATAAGACATCCACAGAAGGGACAGTATGAATGATCCAGGGATACTGCCAATGACCAGTCAGTCTACCAGGACAAACCCGTCAGGACAGCCAAGACCAAAGATTCCCGGCGTGATCCATTTCCGCCAACAGATGGCTGACGGCCCTGGGATGCACACATCGATCAGAAACCCATTTTTCTCTCAAAGGAATTACACCTATCGACGGGTGGGTGTCTACACCCCTTTAAACATTCCATACCCGCAGTTCGGAACCATCTTCTTAAACACAACTTACAAGGCCCAAATTAAGCCCTATTTCTTCAAGAGTCTAACTCGGTAATTGCCTTAAACGGCTATGAAATTTGGATCCAATTATCAGGGGGGTTATGTTAGACGTTTGGAGAAGAAATAATAACATTTTGTTTTATATTTTTATGAAATAAGCCCCATGAGGAAAAGGTTAAAGTAAGGGTACAATGACTTCAGCTATGTCCAAACTTTAAGGTCTCACCTATCCTTGAAAATTCCAAACTGGTTGTTGAGCTGAAACCATAAAAGCCAAAAGATATTTGCATGCTCTGGTTGGTTAAATAAAGACAGGGAAAAGCCTGATACCTAAATAAAAGTTAATGACACACATACTTGACTGGATTGTTCTCAAAGGGAAATCACACACAAATCCATGGATTTTGTTGTCGGAATGTCGGATCAATGTCCGACCGTGTATACAAGGCATAAGAGTTGTTTATCCAGCTGAAATCTGCCTAAACAGTCAGTAAGACTGTCCAAAGTTCATCTTAGACAACTAAAAGGAAACATGAACTATTTCTACCTGGTAGTAATTTAGAAAATAAACAAATTTTTTTCCAATTTAAAGTCAGGGGGAAGAGCGTACAAGAAGCAAACTGGTTTTGAGGGAGAAAGCTTGTCCCCTTAATCAGGATTAAAGAACAGGAAAACATTGTATACAGACTTGATAGGGGATTCAAAGTGTAATATCCACCAGTGGGCCCCTTTAAGCAGCTCCACAGCATATGGAGATGCAAATCTCTCTTTGTCTGATTGGCAGTGCAGGGAAAGAGGAGGACAGAAAGGACTCTGATTGGCTGCCACTGTAACCTGACTAAGCCTGCACCTTACAATGGGGCAGAAGGATCCCTGACTGGCCACTCTTTGGTCAGGATATCAGCCCCACTCAGGGGACATAGGTGCAATCAAGGCAGCTAAGATAGAACACGAAAGGCACATAGCGATGGAGAGTAAAAAAAAAAAAAAAAAAAAAAAAAAATCGCAAGAAATTCTTTTGAGTTCATAAATTTTAAGAAAGGGAGGTCAGATCATATTGGTCCCATAAAAAATGATGATGGGAATCTGGTTACTAAGAAAGGAGAGATGGCGAAGATTTTGAATTTATTCTTCTCCTCGGTCTTCACGAGGGAATCAGGGGGCTTCAGTAACCAAAACTGCAAAGTTTTTCCTCATGACATGCCACAGGGAGCACCTTCATGGCTAACAGAGGACAGAATTAGAAATAGACTTAACATTCTTATGTCACTGGGACCAGACGGCTTGCACCCGAGGGTCCTTAAGGAACTCAGTCAAGTAATTGCCAGACCATTGTTCCTAATCTTTACGAACAGTCTACTGAGTGGAATGTTACCTGCTGATTGGAGAAAAGCCAACGTAGCGCATATAATCAAAAAAGGGCCAAGATACATCCCTGGGAATTACAGACCAGTTAGCCTAACATCAATTGTATGCAAGCTCTTGGAGGGTATGATAAGGGACTATATACAAGATTTTAGTAATGACAACGGTATCATTAGCAGTAATCAGCACGGATTAATGAAGAATCATTCTTGCCAAACCAATCTATTAACCTTCTATGAGGCAGTGAGCATCCATCTAGATAAAGGAAGGCCCGTAGATTTTGCAAAAGCATTTGCTACAGTTTCCCATAAACATTTACTGTACAAAGTAAGGTCTGCTGGCATGGACCATAGGGTGAGTACATGGATTGAAAACTGGCTACAGGGCGAGTTCAGAGGGTAGTGATAAATGGGGGAGTACTCAGAATGGTCCGGGGTGTAAAGTGGGGTCCCCCCGGGTTCTGTCCTGGGACCAATCCTATTTTATTTATTCATAAATGATCTGGAGGATGGGATAAAACAGCTCAATCTCAGTATTTGCAGACGATACTAAGCTAAGCAGGGCAATAACTTCTCTGCAGGATGTGGAAACCTTGCAAGAAGATCTGAACAATTTAATGGGGTGGGCAACTACATGGCAAATGAGGTTCAATGTAGAAAAATCTAAAATAATGCATTTGTGGGAAAAATATGAATGCAATCTACTAGGGGGAGAACCTCTGGGAGAATCTAGGATGGAAAGGGACCTGGGGGCCCTAGTAGATAACAGGCTCAGTAATGGCATTCAATGCCAAGCTACTGCAAGCACAGCAAACAGAATATTGGCATGCATTAAAAAGGGGATTAACTCCAGAGATAAAACAATAATTCTCCCACCTGGAGAATGCTGTCCAGTTCTGGGCACCAGTCTTCAGGAAGGATGTGCTGGAACTGGAGAGAGTCCAGAGAAAGGCAACAAAACTAATAAAGGGACTAGGGGACATTAGTTATGAGGAAAGGTAAAGATTAGAGAACTTGTTCTCTCTGGAGAGGAGACGCTTGAGAGGGGATATGATTTCAATGTACAAATACCGTACTGGTGACCCCACAACAGGGATAAAGCTTTTTTGCAAAAGGCAATTTTATGAGCCACTCGGCCATTCACTAATATTAGAAGAAAAACGGTTTAACCTTAAACTGCGTATTGGGTTCTTTACTGTAACAGCGGTTAGGATGTGGAATTCTCTTCCACAAGCAGTGGTTTCAGTGGGGAGCATCGATAATTTCAAAAAAGTATTAGATAAGCACCTGAATGACCACAACATACAGGGATATACAATGTAATACTGACATAAAATCACACACATAGGTTGGATTTGATGGACCTGTGTCTTTTTTCAACCTTGACTACTATGTAACTATGTAACCTATTAGGTGAAGAAGTATGTTGCTCGTCAGCATCTCATATTGTTTTGAACTCCTTATAAATAAGGCATATTTTGGCCACTACTGAAGTGGTTGCAAAGTCTTTTTTTTTCCCCTTTTACTTACATATAAAGGATGTTATATTTACCTGCTTTGTGCAAGGGTATTGCTCCACCTCTTCTCTGTGTGCCACCACAGGAAGCCGCTTCCTATGGGGGCATACATGTGGATGAGCTCCTGAGCTGGGCAGGGTTTGTCCACAGACACACACAACGCGGCCTAAAATGTAGTGTTTGCATTGTTTTTCTTTTTTTAGGCTAGATGACTTCATGCTTGTTGGCATTTAAAACATAGTTACCTCCTTTACCAAACACAGAAGTAATTTCATTTATGACCTTCTTGTAAACCTCTGGCTCCGAAATTATGAAAGCAAGCGTCCAAAATGTAATCTAAAAAATATAGGATGAAGACATTAATAAATTGCTGGTATAATGACCAGCTTTACAATTAGTATATTACACAAATATTCCTATAAACACCTAAAGCCATATACTAATGGATCTAAGGCAGCCTATACTTTGGTAATTTTTTTTGTTCAACCAGCCGGTTGAAAGAAAAAAATACATAAAAAGTTTTCATTCTCCTACCCACACACTGAGCTATTGTATTCTGCTGGCCATGAGCCTTCCCTGTCAGCACCATACAATGATCAGTGTTTCTGGCTATAGCCAGCAGCACTGATCTTTTGGGAAAAACCCAGCAGGTTGGTTGTACACAAGATCATCCATAAAATGACCTGTGTACAACCAGCTAGTCCTTACAATAATTTTTACTTGGTCGGTCCATGCTGAACTGGCCAAATTTGGATCCATGTATGGCCGGTTTAAGAAAACAGGCATTCCCTTGTTGTCCATAGCAGCCAAAGAGAATCTTCTTGTCATTGGTCCATAATGCTCTGCAAGAAGGGAGAATCTGCTTGCTACAGTCAAAAGAGCCTGTCTGATATAATTAAAAATAGGCTTTTTTTTTTAACTGGCTTCATTTATTAAAGTGTCTTCAATAAGAGCGGTCTGTGGTTAGTATTGTCTAGTTCTGTAGTGCCCTGTAGAATCCAATCATAATCCTCTTGTGGAGTAATAGTGAATAAAAGAAAGCTCTGACTACATTGCTGTAGGAAAAAACTGATTGAGAAGATCTTTACTATATAAAACCCTGTATCCCTGAGGAATGAAAGATTGCACGCCAGTAATGTCACTGAATAAAATGTTATTCAGCCACAACCAAAAGGCAGCAAAAGTTCCCACCCAGAGACCTCCTTCCTGGCGTGTCTCACCACAATGGGCTTAACCACGTTTCTACCAAAGAACATTTATAAACAGCATGGTAGACACATTGTTAAATCAAGCCTACTGCAGCTGTGAGCTTGGTACCAACTTTAAGAGTTGGCAAAGGACTTTCTGATAAAAGTGATTGGGTGGTTCTAGAGCCACCCGATCACTTTTATGAAACCCCATTCCCCCGCACCAAAAGTGGTTCCAGGGCTCTTCTGTCCCTTCAGGAAGTCCAGGGCCATGGGAAACTGCCAGTACAGTGAGAGCAGGAGGAAATCATGGCACGTCTATTCTCTGATCCCTCCTGTGGATAATTAAATACAATAAAGAGACTGTGCTTAGGAATGTATAAAGGTGTGCAGCCCCCCTAAAGAAACTCCACAGGTGTTTCAGAAATAGCTGTATATATATATATATGAAAGTGGGGTAATGGCGCTCCCTCTGGTTTAATCGGGCAGATATGTGGTGTGCTAAACCACCAATAATTAAAAATATATATAAACTCCACATACACCCTCCACGTCCGTGAGTGTGCAAGTAAAAAATATATGAAATCTAATAATATTGCAGTAGTGTGATAAGAGGGTTATCCTGTTGAGCCCTATTAGTGTGAAGTGGTAAGTACTTAATTAAATAAACTCAACATATATGTGTGCACATTCCAAGTAATATTCCGAAATAACCATAAGTGCCAATAAACAGGTTAATTGCAGGCTGGTTGAACACCCAATCCCACATTAGGCCTTTACCATAATTAACCCTATGCGTAAAACAAAAACAAAAGTGCTGGTTACCAACAATAACCTTATATTAATTACTAAGCATATTCATAAATAGTCCAAAATGTGTAAACCAGTCCGTGATTGTGAAGTAAAACTCCAGTACAATGTGGAAGCACCCCAGCCAAAAAACTTGGAAGCAGACTTAAATTTGTGACTTCAGTGCGTTCAGCGTTCTTGGTGACTTGGTGCTCCCCCTCAAGGGTCCCCACTCACCAGATCCATCCACCCCAGAGGGGTAACTCGCATAAGGAATGTGGTCTCTGCGATCCTCCTGCCGCCACGATAGGTAGGTTTCCCAGGAAAGTCCTCAGCATATGCAGATGGAGAAGTTTTAATCACTCATGCAGAAAAAAGAGGAAAGATGGACTCCCATGGTGTAGTAATTGGATTTAATCCAAAAAGAAAACTTTATTTAAAACTTAAGAATAAAAAACTATAGTCCAGATCAACTGGCTATAGAATTGGGCATCATACAAATATAAAAACAAAAAACCATGAAATAATAGGCCTACCGTTAGCCTAAGTATGCAGCAAAAAATGTGCCTTGCACAACCGCTCACATATATGTAACAAAATCCTGGCCGGGTAGCTCGTAACCCAAGGTGGAAGTAGGAAGAGCGTATGCGTTCCACCTGCGCTCCACCGGCCTAGTAAGCGGAAATGACGTAGCGTGCGTGGCGCCGTCGTACGCGTTTCGTCATAGACGTCCTCAGCGACGGTACCCGCACGCCACGCACCACGTCATTAAATAGGGAAGCAGCCATTCCGGAAACACCCCTCATAACCAGAGGCACCTATCATGGTTAGCTTGTAGGAGGGGTTACGTACCGAATACACACCCATTTTCCCCAGGAGTGTATGCAAAGGTGGTCACGATGATCGGTGTGCAGTGTCCGCATATTTATGGCTGATTTCCTAGATACAAACAACTACTGAAGGGTATAGTCCGTACTGCGGGGATATTTTACATAGCCACTAAGTGTTCATTATTACCAGTGTGGACACAGGATCTAAAGGATACACCATAAAGTGCATCCCATAAGAGGACCCCTGTGCTCATCACCAGCAATAAATGTAACCACAAATAGGTGTAACATTTTGAATAGATCACCATAATAGTGGCCATAATAATAGGTACACCAGGAACGATAACAAAAAATAAAAACAAAAAGGAAGTAATAATAAAACAATGAAGTGTATAATGAATATATATAGTATAGTGTAATAACACTATAGAAAAGTAGATCACAATATCTATATATATATGTCAGGTAGTAGGAGGAGCTAAATGGACTAGGTTACCCCTCAATCACATATTAGGGGTCATAGTGTATATATCCAAGGGTAACTATCCCATCGATATGTACCAATAAGTACCATCCCCCATGCCCCATAAGGGGCTTATATAAAAAAAAAAAAAAAAGGGGGTCAATCAGGTACCATCTGGGTAATACGACCCCACCCACTAGTAAGTGCCTAGTCGCCTACCCACAATATCCCAAGGATGTGACTCTTATACTTGTAAATGGTATATTGATTATGAAATGACAAGGATAATAGAGAGGGGTCCCTAACCAAGTTCCCCTACAGGTTGGCTATGAAACAGTTTAAGTCTATATCTAGGTTGAGGCCCCTCGGAGCTAGAGACCCCAACCTATATATCCAACTAGTTTCATTTTGTGAAACCAGTGTGGTTTTGTTGCCCCCTCGCCAGTGGTCCTTGACACAGTCGATCCCGTAAAAAACCAACCCAGTAGGGTCCCGATTGTGGAAAGCATCGAAATGGCGGGAAAGATGATGTTTTGGGAACCCTTTCCTGATGTTTTTAATATGTTCCCGTATACGCACATACAGGGGCCTAGTGGTTCTACCCACATATTGCAACTGGCATGGGAACTCAATGACATATGTCACGTGAGTGCTCTGGCAGGTAATCAGTTTTCTAATACGGTATTCTTTATGATCCATCTTGGATCTAAAGGTATCCCTTTTACGAGGTTTCTTTTTGCTGACCCTACATGGTAGGCATTTTTGGCATTTGTAAAAGCCTTTCATTTCTGGAAATATTTGAGTATGTTTTGGGGGGTTGATCACATTATGTACTAGGTAATCTCTGAGCGTAGGAGCCCTTCTGTACACCACCTTAGGTTTACTAGGTAATATATTAGCTAGCACCCTGTCCTCTTTTAGGATTGGCCAGTACTTAGTTAAAATGTGTTCAAACTCCTTATATTGAGCATTGAAACCTGTGACGAACACCAAATTAGTGTTGTTTTTCCTTTTCTTAGACTTATTGAACAGACTTCCTCGGTCCATATTTGCTATGTCATTCTTCAGCTTGCGTAACATGTTTAATTTATATCCTTTCTCCTGAAATCTTTCAATCATGATGTCTGCTTGTTGCGAGTAATCTTCAATGGTGACACAGTTTCTCCTTAATCTTATAAGCTGGCCTTTAGGGATATTCCCTTTCCAACGGGGGTGGTGACAACTAGTGATAGGGATATACCCATTCCTATCCGTGCCCTTAAAAAAGGTTTTAGTATGTAGGCGGTCATCCATCTTGAAGATTTCAAGGTCAAGGTAATCGATCTTGTGGTTGTCCCATCTTCCAGTGAAGGTTAAGCCATACCTATTGGTATTAAGATCTTGCAGGAATTTTTCAAAGGTCTCTGTCGTTCCTTCCCAGAGTATGAACAAGTCATCTATATACCTACGGTACATCTTCAACTGGGAGATCCCCTTACCGTAGATGTATTCTTCTTCCCACATGTTTATCATGAGATTGGCTACACTTGGAGCATATCGCGCGCCTATAGCCACTCCTTTAGTTTGGGCATAGTACTCTTGGTTGTACCAGAAGTAATTACATGACATAGCCAGCTGTAAGCCTTCAAGTATGAAATCTATCTGTTCTTGTTTTAGAGGGGTTAGTTCGTGAAGGGCTTTTTCTACCCCAACAGTCCATCTTGTTGCTTGATACTTGTATACAAGGAGTTTACATCAATAGTGGCTAATAGCCAATCCTTAGTCCCGTTAATACATTGTAGTTCTTCCAAGAGTTGGGCACTGTCACGTAGGTAAGATTTTCCCATTTTTACTAGAGGTTTCAAAAATTTGTCTAAATATTCACCCAATCTGGAGAACACAGAGTTGATGCCACTAATAATAGGTCTCCCGGGTGGCTTATGTAATCTCTTATGGATCCTGGGTGTGTAATAGATAACCAGGGTTTTAGTGGAACTGGAGACTAGATATTCTGCTTCTTTACTGTTTAGAATACCAATATCCTTCCCTTTTTTGACGTATGCTTTCAATTTCTTTTCATAAATACGCTTAGGGTTCTTATTGAGTTTCTTGTAGGTATCCTCGACCCGGAGCAGATTCTCCATTTCTTCCTCGTAGTCTCTCTTATTCAATATTACCAGTCCCCCCCCCCTTTATCTGCAGGTCGTATGACCACTTCCTTTCTTTCCCCCAAAGTTTTTATAGTCTTCCAGATGTGTTTAGTCCTATGGTTCCTACGCTTGTCCAATTTCCGTAAGTCGTCTTCTACCATTTTTTGAAAGGCTCCCATACACTGGTTTCCTGATGTTGTCGGATTGAAGATAGAGTTATTCTTCAGTCCAGTGTGTACATATACTGACTCCTTTCTGGCTCTACATTCTTTATTCGTTAAGAAATGTTTCTTTAGGTTCAGTTTCCGCATGAATTTTTTTAAATCAATATACGTTTCAAACTTGTCAAGAGGCTTCTCCGGTGCGAATTTGAGTCCTAAGTCCAAAATTTTCATTTCCTCCTCTGTGAATATAACATCACTGAGGTTGAAAATGCCCTTTCCTAATATTCTCGTCTTCTTTTTCTTCCTCCCTCCTCTGCTTCCTCTAGTCGTCTTCTTCTTTCTTCGGGTCTTTGTGTGAATCTCATTTCTCTCACATGATTCCTGTCCTGGTCTTCCCTGCGGTATCCCTGTTCCATATGTGGTTGGTATACTCCTTCCGGTGTCCTGTGTTCTCCTCGAATATCTCTTTTCGATATTCATTTCTCTCCATCCGGTGTTCCTGTAGGCGGGCCGGGTCTTCCATCTCCTCGGTGGCCTGTCTCTGGCCCATCGCCTGGGAAAATCCCTTGGAGGTCTTGGATCATTCCGATGGTAATTGTAGGGTGGTTCTTCTTGACTACTCCCATATCGGACACACCTATTATCTCTCAATGGTGAGAACCTATTCCTAATAGGTACGTTGTATCTAGGCGTCAAAGGGGTTCTATACCCAGGTTGCTCCTGATAGTTCTCATTCCTTTCACCTAGTACATAATGTGATCAACCCCCCAAAACATACTCAAATATTTCCAGAAGTGAAAGGCTTTTACAAATGCCAAAAATGCCTACCATGTAGGGTCAGCAAAAAGCAACCTCGTAAAAGGGATACCTTTAGATCCAAGATGGATCATAAAGAATACCGTATTAGAAAACTGATTACCTGCCAGAGCACTCACGTGACATATGTCATTGAGTGCCCATGCCAGTTGCAATATGTGGGTAGAACCACTAGGCCCCTGTATGTGCGTATACGGGAACATATTAAAAACATCAGGAAAGGGTTCCCAAAACATCATCTTACCCGCCATTTCGATGCTTTCCACAATCGGGACCCTACTGGGTTGGTTTTTTACGGGATCGACTGTGTCAAGGACCACTGGCGAGGGGGCAACAAAACCACACTGGTTTCACAAAATGAAACTAGTTGGATATATAGGTTGGGGTCTCTAGCTCCGAGGGGCTTCAACCTAGATATAGACTTAAACTGTTTCATAGCCAACCTGTAGGGGAACTTGGTTAAGGACCCCTCCCTATTATCCTTGTCATTTCATAATCAATATACCATTTACAAGTATAAGAGTCACATCCTTGGGATATTGTGGGTAGGCGACTAGGCACTTACTAGTGGGTGGGGTCGTATTACCCAGATGGTACCTGATTAACCCCCTTTTTTTTTTTTTTTTTTTTTTTTTTTTTTATATAAGCCCCTTATGGGGCATGGGGGATGGTACTTATTGGTACATATCGATGGGATAGTTACCCTTGGATATATACACTATGACCCCTAATATGTGATTGAGGGGTAACCTAGTCCATTTAGCTCCTCCTACTACCTGACATATATATAGATATTGTGATCTACTTTTCTATAGTGTTATTACACTATACTATATATATTCATTATACACTTCATTGTTTTATTATTACTTCCTTTTTGTTTTTATTTTTTGTTATCGTTCCTGGTGTACCTATTATTATGGCCACTATTATGGTGATCTATTCAAAATGTTACACCTATTTGTGGTTACATTTATTGCTGGTGATGAGCACAGGGGTCCTCTTATGGGATGCACTTTATGGTGTATCCTTTAGATCCTGTGTCCACACTGGTAATAATGAACACTTAGTGGCTATGTAAAATATCCCCGCAGTACGGACTATACCCTTCAGTAGTTGTTTGTATCTAGGAAATCAGCCATAAATATGCGGACACTGCACACCGATCATCGTGACCACCTTTGCATACACTCCTGGGGAAAATGGGTGTGTATTCGGTACGTAACCCCTCCTACAAGCTAACCATGATAGGTGCCTCTGGTTATGAGGGGTGTTTCCGGAATGGCTGCTTCCCTATTTAATGACGTGGTGCGTGGCGTGCGGGTACCGTCGCTGAGGACGTCTATGACGAAACGCGCACGACGGCGCCACGCACGCTACGTCATTTCCGCTTACTAGGCCGGTGGAGCGCAGGTGGAACGCATACGCTCTTCCTACTTCCACCTTGGGTTACGAGCTACCCGGCCAGGATTTTGTTACATATATGTGAGCGGTTGTGCAAGGCACATTTTTTGCTGCATACTTAGGCTAACGGTGGGCCTATTATTTCATGTTTTTTTGTTTTTATATTTGTATGATGCCCAATTCTATAGCCAGTTGATCTGGACTATAGTTTTTTATTCTTAAGTTTTAAATAAAGTTTTCTTTTTGGATTAAATCCAATTACTACACCATGGGAGTCCATCTTTCCTCTTTTTTCTGCATGAGTGATTAAAACTTCTCCATCTGCATATGCTGAGGACTTTCCTGGGAAACCTACCTATCGTGGCGGCAGGAGGATCGCAGAGACCACATTCCTTATGCGAGTTACCCCTCTGGGGTGGATGGATCTGGTGAGTGGGGACCCTTGAGGGGGAGCACCAAGTCACCAAGAACGCTGAACGCACTGAAGTCACAAATTTAAGTCTGCTTCCAAGTTTTTTGGCTGGGGTGCTTCCACATTGTACTGGAGTTTTACTTCACAATCACGGACTGGTTTACACATTTTGGACTATTTATGAATATGCTTAGTAATTAATATAAGGTTATTGTTGGTAACCAGCACTTTTGTTTTTGTTTTACGCATAGGGTTAATTATGGTAAAGGCCTAATGTGGGATTGGGTGTTCAACCAGCCTGCAATTAACCTGTTTATTGGCACTTATGGTTATTTCGGAATATTACTTGGAATGTGCACACATATATGTTGAGTTTATTTAATTAAGTACTTACCACTTTACACTAATAGGGCTCAACAGGATAGCCCTCTTATCACACTACTACAATATTATTAGATTTCATATATTTTTTACTTGCACACTCACGGACGTGGAGGGTGTATGTGGAGTTTATATATATTTTTAATTATTGGTGGTTTAGCACACCACATATCTGCCCGATTAAACCAGAGGGAGCGCCATTACCCCACTTTCATATATATATATATACACCTCCTGTGGATAATGACCCCAAAAGCAATGGGGTTAATTTACAAAAACCGGCAAGTGCAAAATCTGGTGCAGCCCTGCATAGAAACCAATCAGCTTCCAGGTTTTTATGTCAAAGATTAATTGAACAAGCTGAAGTTAAAAACTGGTTAGCTACCATGTACAGCTGCATCAGAGTTTGCACTTTCCAGTTTTAGTAAATCAACCCCACAGTGTATGTCACTTCCTGGGTCACAGCTGTCATTCCTCGGCTAGTGTAGCTGAGGATGCAGCTATTCAAGCAATGTCTCCATAAACAATAGAAGTCAAAAAAGGTGTAAAAAAAATTGTATGTATATTAATTTTTTCTTTAATAAAAATAATATATATTTGCATGAGCAAGCATGTGTATGTAACGTCATTGGTGTGCAACTTTCTATTCATCAGGTAAACAGGGTTTTACAGTATAGAGAGTCTGAGAAAATTGTCTCAATCTGTTTTTCCTACAGCAATGTAATCAGATCTTCCTTTAATTCGCTATTATTATTCCACAAGAGGATTCTGATACGATGCTACAGGACATTACAAACCTAGACAATCCTAACCACAGACAGTTCTTATCGAAGACCCTTTTAAAGTGAAACCAATTTTCTCTACTACCCGTAGCAAGCACATTCTCCCTTCCTGCTATTCACAGACTTTCTGCTGGACGGTTGTGGCTGAATAAAGTTTTATCCAGTGTCATCAATGGTGTGCACCCTTCCATTCATCGCAGTTACGGCACTAGGAGTTGAGACAGGCTTCCTGGTTGGCACCCCATACAGCCATGGAAGTCAAGGGAAGTTTAGCATCAGGAGTGATGCTGCTTCTTGTAATATTTAACCTAGTATATTTAACATAAATCTGAGTGTCAGGGGACTCCTTAAAGTGTATGCCAGGCCAAAAAAAATTGAAGTTACTTACCGGTACCGGATTTTCCAAGAGTCTTTAAGGACATTTTTTTTAAGAACCTTTGAGAGACCTTGGCTCCTCCCTTCTCAAGAAACACCGCCTCCATCAAAACTTTAAGCCACACATCCCCTCCAGCCTGTCAGTTTTTCCACGAGAACCTCTGGCCAGTCTAGGGAGACACAAGAACACATCATACCAACCTTCATTATCCTGATGCTCTCACGTCTTAGTGGCGAATTGTTATTTGGATGGGTACCGGTGCTGTCCTGAAAGACTCTTGGAAAAGACGCTACCTGTAAGTAACTTCGATTTTCCCCCTTTCATCTTTCAGGACAGCCACCTTTCAGAGGATAAGCAAACACTTATCCTAGGGTGGGACTACCACTTGCAGAACTTTATACCCAAAGGCCTGGTCCTGGGCAGATAATAAATCCAGCCTATAGTGGTTAACGAAGGTCTTAAAACTTGACCACGTCGCCGTTCTACAGATCTGTTCGGGTGTAGCACCAGCCCACTCTGCCTGTGATGTCGCCATGGACCTGGTAGAATGAGCCCTGATACCTTCCGGGATCTCCACCCCTCTTGCCATATATGCCTGAGTAATGGCTAACCTCTTCCATCTGGCTATTGTACACCTAGAGGCTTTAGACCTCTTCCTAGCCCCTGAAACGGAAACAAAAAAGGAATCAGACATTCTAAACTGTTCCGTACTATCCAAGTTTCTTAGGTCGCATCTCCTAACGTCTAGCCTGTGAAAAACATGCTGCTGTTCCCTCATAGGATTTGAACAGAAAGTGGGCAAACCGATTTCCTGGCTCCTGTGAAATTTGAAAGCCATGTTTGGCAAAAGGTTGGATCGGTTTTAAAAACTACCCGATCCGGAAAAATTTGAAAAAAAGGTGCCCTAATCAAGAGGGCTTCCAGCTCACTAACCCTCCTTGCGGTAGTGATTGCTACTAAAAAAAGAGAGTTAGTAATTTCACTGTACAAGACTCTAAAGGCTCAAAGGGATCCCTTGTAAGAGCCAGCAGCACCAGAGAAAGATCCCACATGGGAAAGGGGTGGGAGCTAACTGGTCTCTGCCTACTTAAGGCTTAAAGAACCTAGATATCCAGGGGTTCACTACTAGCTGTTGTTCTAAGAACACACTTAGAGCAGAAAACAGGCCCTTAAGAGTGCTGAGGGCCAGCCCCTTGTCTGCCCCACTTTGTAGGAACTCCACTACTGCTACTGGGCTGTGAACGCTAAAGGAGCTCTCTGTACACCAAGAATTGAACTTCTTCCAGACCTTTAAATAGATAGCGCGTGTCTCCTTTTTTCTACAACTTAGAAGGGTCGCCACCAATCTTTCGGAGAAACCCTTACTCCTCAGCATTTCCTCCTCAGTAGCCAGGCTGCCAGATTCAACCTCTCCACCTGGGGACAGCAGATTGGACCTTGAGAGAGGAGTCCTTCCTGGACCGGTAATATACAAGGAGGTTCCACCGCCAGATCTTTTAGGACAGAAAACCATGGCCTCCTGGGCCAGTGTGGAGCTATCAGGATCAGGGTCGTGTCCTCTGTCTGGAATTTCCTCAAGACTGCGGGCAACAGTGCAGGAGGGGGAGGGCATAGCACTTGGTAAAACGCCAGCTCTGAGAGAGCGCGTCCACACCTATTGCCCCGTCACACCGGTTCTGAGAGAAGTTGGGAGTTTTTGCGTTCTACCTTGAAGTAAAAAGGTCCACACATGGGGCCCCCCAGTTTTGGGTAATCATCCTGTAAGTGTCCTGACTCAGGACCCAGTCGCTCTCCCTCAGCGTCCTCCTGCTGAGGAAGTCTGCCAGCTGGTTAAAACCCCCCTTTAGGTGTACCGCTGACAGGGAAAACACTGACTTTAGCCCAGCTGAATATTGTTTACGTCAGAGCCCACAGGGCACTGTTCCTGGTGCCCCCCTGTCAGTTGATGTAGGCAACCGCTGAGGAGTTGTCCAAGCGGACCTGAAAGTGATGTCCCTGGAACTCCTGCTGAAAGGATTTGAGGGACAGTGAAATGGACTTTAGCTCCCTCCTGTTCGAGGGCCTCCCTGCGTCTTCGACTCTCCAGAAACCCTGCACCATACTATGCTCCCCAACCAGTGCCGCTTGCGTCTGTTGTGATGATCCTGGACACTGGCAGCACCAATTCCAGACCCTGGGATAGATTTGCTGCCTTTCTCCACCACCACAGGGATCTCTTTACCCGTACTGGTATAAGAACTGTCGGGTCCAAAGACCTCTGAGTGTGGTCCCAAATTCCTAGTATGAATCACTGCATAGGGCGGAAATGTAATCCTGCTGGGAGGGCAGCCGTCAGCAGACCTAAAGCTGACATGGCCTGCCTTATTGAGACTTGGTGATTGCTCTGCAGAACTGCCAAAGCCCTGTCCATTTTCTGAATTTTTTCTTGGGGGAGAAAGACCCTCCGCTGGGTTGAGTCCAGGATGTAAAATAGGAAGGTAACCCTCTGGGATGGGACTAGGTTGGACTTCTCCAAGTTTAAGAGGCATCCTAGGTGTTCCTCGAAGTTGCAGGAAAGCCAGTGTCTCCACCATGACTTTGGTGAATATGCAGGGGGAAGAGGATAGGCAAAGGGGAGTACCCGGAACTGTAGATGGACGGTCTCCTCCCGGACCTTACTGCAAGTCTGAAGAACCTCTGACTGCTCTCTGCAATCAGAATGTGCAGGTAGGCGTCCCTTAAGTCTATGGACACCATGTAGCAGTCCAGAGGAAGCAGTGTAGGTGATTGATCGATTGAGAGTTTTCAGGTTCAAAATGAGCCTGAACTTCCCTGAGGGCTTCTGTACCACAAAGACGTGGGAGTAGAACCCTTTGCCTATCTCCCCAGGTGGAACCTGTAATACTACTTCCTGCTGTTCCAGTTCTTCCAGGGAAGAAAGTAGAGCTGCCACTTTTTCTGCACACCTTGGCAGATCTGTAACGAGAAGCCTGTGGGGGGGCTTGAAAATTCCAGTCTGTACCCCCTCCTTACAATTCCTAGGATGAATTGATTGGAGGTGACCGACTCCCACTGTGGGAGGAAAGCCCCCAGTCTTCCTCCCACCGGGGTTGACCTGTCATTGGGTCTTTTGGGACTGTTCAGGAGGGTGAAAAAACGTTCCCCCCGCGCCCTCTGCCCTTGTTGGTCCAACCATTTTTCTGAACCTCTGCCCTCAGAAACCCAAACTTCTTTTGTGGGCGAGGTTTCTTCTTAGACTGTTCCCCCAATTTCCTCTTAAGGGGAAAAGCCTTCTTTTTGTCGGCTGTCCGATCATGGACAGCCTCCAAATCTGGACCAAACAGTAATCCCCCATGAAGGGGATTCTGCAAAGTTTTACTTTGGACACATTGTCCACCTGCCAGGTTTTTAGCACGAAAGCTCTTCTGGCCGAAATGGCAAGGAGAGAGGACCTAGCGGACATGCGAACCGACTCTGCCGAGGCATCCGCAACGTACGTTACCTCCTTTAAAAGCATAGGAAAAGAGGAGAGAATCATTTCCTTTGCGGTTCCAGCCTCGATATGTGATTTTATGTGCATCAGCCAGTGCTCCATGTTGTGAGCCACCACTGTGACTGCCATGGCAGGCTTAATATTTCCTAGCGACGAATCCCAAGTCTTCTTGAGGAGGGAGTTCATCCTTTTGTCAATGGGGTCTGCTAACACCCCTATATCCTCAAAGGCCAAATCCATTTTTCTGGACACCTGAGAAAAGGCTGCATCCAGCCTAGGTGATTTATTCCAGACTGTCACTTCATCCTCCGCAAAAGGGGAATCTGCGTTTTAGGGCCCTGGGAAAGAAAGGCTTCCACTCTGGGTCTCGCCATTCTTTGATGGCTTCCAACAGGACTTCATGGACTGCAAAGACCCTCCTCTTCTGTTCTCCAAGACCTTCATACATTTGGTCATGGAGTGACAGCGACTTCTTCTCTTCCTGGATCCCCAGAGTGGTGTGGATGGCTCCCAAGAGCTCCTCTACTTCCTCCAGGGAAAGCTTATAACGCAGGATTCTGGTGGATTCACCATCCCCCTTCTCTACGTCTGACTCCCCTATAGAGTCTGAGGATGCACTGTCAGGATCTTCCTCTAATGCCTCTCTGGTGCCTCCAGGTAACCCTCCACTGGTGGAGGGACACACCGGCGGACCGGGTTCGATGTCTTGCTGCGCTGGCGGAGGATTAGCCGGGGTTTGCGGGGGCTGAAAACTTGCAAGTGATTTAAAAGACTGGAAGGTGCTGGAAAGCTCCTTAATGGACATTGCCAAATCTATACCCTGCTCTGCAGAATGTTTCTTACCTAAATCTTCTATGCATTCCCTACACAGAGCCTTGGGCCAGGAATCCCCCATAGTAGTCCTACATGATGGGCGCTGCCTCTTGGAGCTGTGTGGGGATTTTTCTGTGGATTTCTGTAACGACAAAAAAGATCCCCCCGACACAGCCATTAGAATCTGCCAGAGCAACATAGAAACTGACACCAGGAGTGCATCCCTCCAGGACCGCCCACCACCAGGGTCCCAGAAATACATCTCCTCCCCTCTGACCACCAAAGAGGGGGGGGTTCACCCGTGGAGCTAGATGGGAAAATGGTAAGGGAACACCACTCCAGGGTTCCTCTTACTTTAGAGTGGCTGGTGCCAGCGTCACCCGGCGCAGATCGGGAACCATCAGTCTCTGACATCCCTCCAGGCCAGATAAGAACGTGGTCAGCCTTAAGCTGCTCCTCTTGCTGTCACTACAGCTGATATGGAGCCCACACCAGCCGTCACGCAGCTCACTTTACGTCCCACGGCCCAAACCAGAAGCCGCAGGTCAAACGGCAGTGCCCGCCCCCGCCAGAACTGACATCACCCGCCATCTGGCCCAGACTTTGAGCTCCATGCTGGCGGCCACAGAGCGAGGGAGACTCGGATACTTCTGCCATCACCTTCCCCAGGCAGCGGAAAGCGAGCACCCTGGCCTCCACCTTCCCCAAGGGAGGACAGGGTGCGATACAGTACTCCCAGGTACTGGGCTCCCCAGCCCAGTTGTCATGCCTGAGAGACCTCTGTCTCTCCCTTCCAGGACAACACCAGCCTCAGCCTCCCCAGCTGAAAGGGCCCTGGTACCTAGCAGTGTTCACCCGTCAGAGGAAACACCGAAAAACTGACAGGCTGGAGGGGATGAGTGGCTTAAAGCTCTGATGGAGGCAGTGTTTCCTGAGAACAGAGGAGCCGAGGTCTCTCAAAGGTGGCTGTCCTGAAAGACGAAAGGGGTAAAAATGTTTTAAATGTTGGATAGAGTGGAAATGGATTAGATCCCTTGGCTGGTTTTTACTGCTATCTAGCTATCTTTCCATTAGAGAGAGATTTCTTCTTACTTCCTGTCCTGCTGACACCAGTTTTACCAGTCAGAAAGTCAAAGAAAATCTGCAGCAGGGACCCAGACCACAAAAAAGAGGTTCTAGCCATCCTCTACTCTACTAAGAAAGGTTTTTTTTTTATATCTGTTGTTGGAGAGTTCTCCCCACTTCCTGTCTAGTAAAATATTGTCAGCAGGACGAGAAATGAGGACAGAACTAAAAATTAGACAGGGGGTCTAATTCTTTCCCTCTCTGGTAAAGATTTTCTATTTAGACATGTAGCACACCCCACGTAGGAACTGCTTAGTTAGGATTCCCCACTGCTACACAGCCAGGCACACAGCATTTCCTTCATGAACTCCAACACAGAAAAACAGTCCTTGGCTTGTCATTGTTGTTTTATTAGGGGTTGATAACTTAGATGGGGTGGAGAATTTATGGGATACCCAACTTGAAAAATGTCCAGAACTACGAACAAGGGGACAACTCCCTCCTTATTTACACAAAGTTCTTTATTTCCTTCCTCCTGCACAAACTTGGTTCATATATGCAGCTCCTCCTGGTCACTCCAGGGGAACTAACAGTCTTTTGTGTTAATTCAGCAACTGCCCATTACAGGCTGGGAATATCCTGTCCCTTTGTGGATAAAGTGGTACAATATGGAGTGAACAGCATATCCTTCTGCCTTCTTGTATACCCTGAGCCCAGTTCTACTGTCGCAGAAGACACCAGCCCACCTGGCTGCTTTCTTCCCCAGTCCTCCCTGACTGGCATACTTCCCCAGTCCTCCTTGACTGGCACACTTCCCCAGTCTTCCCTGACTGGCACACTTCCCCAGTCGTCCTCCCTGACTGGCACACTTCCATGGAGATTCCCCAGGGCAAGGATGAAGACTAAGCCTAGGTTAACACTGAAAGCGGGTTTGAAATCGTGCATGCTCAGCTGAACTAGCACGATTTCAAACCGGTATTTCAGTCCGACTTCAGGGGCGATTTGCGAGACATCTGTGCAGGTTCATGCACAAATGTCTATTAAAATCGCCCCCGAAGTCGCCAAAAGTAGTGCAGAAACTACTTTTAGGAATTGGTTCGGCGCCGCAAAGTTGGCGTACTGATTCAGACGTCAGTAGTCTATTAGCCTATACTGTGCTGATGTTACTCACAGTCTCTGCTTGCTCTTTCCCGCTGCCTCTTTCGGCATGAATCCCTCCAGTTGCCTCCTATGGCCAGCATTCCCGAGCTCCAGCCTGAGGTAAAACCCCTCCCCGGCACAGTGTCCATCAAGGGCCAACAACAGCCTCTCCTCAGCACTCCATCTTCCACCCGACTCCCCCTGCTGGCATGGTCAATGTCTATGGGAATTTCTCTGTCCCCTGCCAGCTCACTTCTGGGGATTGGCTGAGGTCCCATAAATATTCATAGCAGCCCCTTCACTAGCTCTAGAACATTTTCCAATGTCCCAGAAACAGGGGGAGCTGCCAGGCTGAGTCATCCAGCTCTGGCCTCTAATAACCCTGACCCAATTAGTTGACTCAGGTTTAATCCTAGAGCCAAGCTATGCTTTTACCTACACTACTCTTCTAGAAGCACAAACTAGAGTGTGCTACACCTAAGAAAATCTAAAAACGATAACTGCACCTCAGCTGTGCCCTGTAAAATGTACTTTTTGTTTTGGATTCCTTGAAGCGCACTTCCCATGGTTAGGCATTCCTGTGTCTTCATTCTCATAGCTGTATATTTGCAGTTTGAGATCATCTAATGCAGAGCTGCCTCGGAATAATAGTCACTACTGTGCTGCTCATTGTTCTCTTTAATGGAGGGGAAGCTGTACCTGAGGATCTCTAGTGCAGTCTGCTTCAGTCATGATATGGAATTGTAGTTTCTCCCCCTCTTCCCTGGTGATTCTTGAGTTTTCAGCCATTAGTTATTAGATCACCAGTCATCAGTGGGGCAGTTCTGACATAAGGATGCCAAGATGGCTACCTCTACATAGGGACACAGTACTGAACAAGGCATGGTATGTCAGTAATGGGGAAAGATCGGCTGTAGGGAGACCCCAGGCATTAATAATGACTAGTCCTTTGCACTCTGTCTGCCTTCTTTTGGGCAAAACTTCTACAGATCAGGTCCTCTTAAAGACTTTTCTTTTTAGAAGCAAATGTACAAATGCAAAAGGTCACCACCAAGCTAAAAACAACAAAAAAACAAATCCTCCTTCTCTACAATGGTACTTTGGCTGAGACAATTTATGTAGATGCCCTTACAGGGTTGGCGTTGGCCTGTGATGCCCAGAGCAGTAATAGACTGAAGTTATGTGGGGAATTTCCCTTCAGAGTGTCCAGCAGATGATGTAGAATGGTCTGTAAAAGATCAAGAAATCATATGAATTTATTTAAAAAAAGTTTCACCAGGATAATATAAAATGTCAATGCAGTGTCTAATCCCTCTGAGCTGGTCTGCACCCATTTCATTGACAGCTCCAATTTTATTCATTGTCTGTAGCAAATCTGGAAAAAGCAGATTAAGTGCAACAGCACTTGCAGATCCACAGAACTTTGGTCTGAGCAATGGCCTACAATAGTAGAGAAAGTAGCACAGACAAGCAGGTGTTTAGCATGGGATGGTGCAGACAAACAGGCACTAAACAGACTCCTAGTGCACAAGCAATGGCTTATAAATGGAGATTTCAGACGGATGGTACACTGATAAAAATGGTTCTGTTGGCCTGAAATTTTAACATAAAAATGTTATAATTTTCAACATAAAAATAAATGTTAATTAATTTACTTTGATGTTTTAAGTACTTTACTTAATTTTCATTAGTTCTTAAAACACACCTTTTACATTTATGAAAATAATGTATAATATTGATATTATAATATATGCATTTCCATATTCTAATTGAGTTACATTTACTTAAAAAAATGATCTTTTCATTTGACTGAAATTGCAGGACGCATGTTTGCCAAACGTGCAACCGCACGAGTTTTGATGTTGTATATTTTAAAGAATTTGACATCTTTTGGAACTTTGAAAGCCTGCACAAGGCAGTTCCCATACGTTTGAGGCCCATCAGGACAAAAGAGCGCCACCAGTGACAAGAATTTTTCCATATCACTACAAAGTCATGCAATGCTATTGAAAGGTAAGAATGAACATTGAAAAAATTATCGCTCACATGCTTTAAATGATGCTTAACATACCATCCAAAATATTTATTTTATTTGCTGATTAATATATTTATAATAAATGGACATACGCCCATTGTATACACCTATTGAGACAACTCACTTGTGCGCACGCAAAGTTTGCGCTTCCTGCATTCTGCAGAACGCAACCAAGATGCAGGGTGAGGGACCGCCAGCTGTTAAGCTTAAAAACAATTTTGTGCCACAAAAAATAGGATTTTTATAACAGCTTACCTGTAAAATCCTTTCCTTGGAGTACATCACACAAAGCCTTAATAATAACTAAATGGGTTATATTTCACCTTCAGGTGATTGGAGACTGGCACACCCAAGACAGGAAGTTCCCCTCTATATAACCCCTCCCATACAGGGAGTACCTCAGTTTTCGTAGCAAAGCAATAAGTATCCCAACAAGAGGGGAGGGACCTCTCTGTGTCCCGTGATATACTCCAAGAAAAGGATTTTACAGGTAAGCTGTTATAAAAATCCTATTTTCTTTCTCGTACATCACGGGACACAGAGCCTTAATAACTAAATAAGATGTCCCAGAGCAATGCTAAGTTGAGGGGAGGGAGACACAGATCAAGGCAGACCGCCATCAGACGTGAGGACCTATACTGCTGCCCGCAGCACACTACGCCCAAAGGCGGCATCGTCATGCCCTCTCACATCCACCTGATAGAATCTAGTGAATGTATGGATCAAAGACCAAGTTGCGGCCTTGCAGATCTGAGTCATAGAGGCCTGGTGATGCACCGCCCATGAAGCACTTACTGCTCTGGTAGAGTGCGCTCTCACATGAAAAGGAGGAACCTTCCTCTTCAAATCATAAGCCTGAACAATAACTTGTCAAATCCACTTAGAGATAGTAGATTTTGACGCTGCCTGGCCCTTCTGGCAGCACAAACAAAACATCAGTTTTCCATATCTGAGCCGTCACTTTCAGATAGACCTTGATTGCTCTCACTACATCAAGAAAGTACAATAATTTTTCTTCCGCAGAGCGCGGTTCTGGAAAAAAGGAAGGCAGGGCAACATCCTGGTTCAGATGGAACCCTGACACCACTTTAGGCAGAAAGGTTGGGTGAGGACACAACACTACTCTGTCCCCGTGGATAATTAAATATGGCTCTTTACAACAAAAAGCTGCCAATTCTGATACCCTTCTAGCAGAGGATATAGCAACCAGAAAAAACAATTTCCTTGTCAAAAGGACCAAGGGAATGTGACGTATTGGTTCAAAGGGCTGCCTTTGTAACACAGGCACAACTAAATTCAAATCCCATGGGCACAAGGGGAGATTTAACTGGTGGATTCAAGGGCATTACCCCTTGAATAAAAGCCCACACCAAGGAATGTGAGGCAAGCGGCCTTTGGAAAAAACACTGATTAAGCGGAGACCTGACCCTTGATGGTACTCAAGGCCAGCTTCATCTCCATCCCCAACTGTACAAGGCAAGAATTCTACCAATGATATATTTCCGATGGTGCCAACCCTTGAATTCACACCAGGAAACATATGCCTTCCAGATTCTGTAATAAATAAGCCTGGAGGCCAGCTTCCTAGCATTAACCAGAGTGGAGAGGACTGAACCTGAGAGCCCCCGACTCTTTAGGACGTAGGTTTCAACAGCCAAACTGTCAAATTTAGGCTCTGTAAGGAAGGATGGAATACTGGACCCTGCAAGAGCAGGTCTGGACGCAGCGGAAGGACCCATGGGCCTCCTACTGCCTTTTTCACGATCTTTGTATACCAGGGTCTTCTGGGCCATGCTGGGGCTATGAGGACCACTGGTATTCTTTTCTCCTTGATCCTGCAAAGAAGTCGCGGTAGAAGCTGAACCGGAGGGAATGCATAGATCAGTGAAAACTGATCCCAAGGGATTACTAATGCATCCGTCCTGCATGCAAGTGGGTCCCTTGTCCTTGACACAACGCTTTCGAATTTCTTGTTGAACCTGGAGGCCAATAGATCCACATCTGGGGTACCCCACTTTTGGCATATGGCCAGAAAGATGTCGGGATGGAGAGACCATTTCCCTGGGAACAACTTCTGGCGGCTTAAATAATCCGCCTGCCAATTCTCTACTCCCAGAATGAAGACCGCCGATAGGCAGGGTACATGCTTCTCTGCCCAAACCAGAATATGGTTCACCTCCCTTTGGACGGCGAGACTTCTGGTGACCCCTTGGTGATTGATATAAGCCACTGCTGTGGCATTGTCGGATTGCATTCTGACAGGACAATCTTATAACCTGTGCGGCCAGGCCCACAGGGCCAAACGTACTGCCCAGATCTCTAGGATAGGGCTTGAAAATTCCGCTCGCCCGCTCGCCAAATGCGAGGGTAAATTCCTTTCTGGCAAGCACAGAGCGGATGGCTTGCAATGTGATCCCCAGGCCCCGGGGATCGATTTGCATTCCACTCGCGCGCAAGCCTCATTTTGAAGCCGATTTCTGGTTTCAGACTTCTGGTTTCTTCTTCGGCATAGCCATTACACTGGCAGCGCCGCTTAGGGGACAGGTGCAGGAGAGGTCCGCTCTCCTCCGCTGAGGGAGACACGAGGAGAGGTCCGCTCTCCACCGCCGTGGGGTACACGAGGAGAGGTCCACTCTCCACCGCCGTTCGGGACACGTGAAGGAGAGGCCTGCCAACAGTGCACATCCCTGCACCCGCCAGCTTAAAGTAAATGACCTGGTGACACTGATGTGAGAGGGGGGCCCTCTGGGGACACTGATGTAAGAGGGGGCCCTCTGGGGACACTGATGTAAGAGGGGGGCCCTCTGGGGACACTGATGTAAGAGGGGGCCCTCTGGGGACACTGATGTAAGAGGGGGGCCCTCTGGAGACACTTATTTAGGGGGTCCTCTGGGGACCCTGATGTAAGGAAGGGCTCTCTGGGGACCCTGATGTAATAAGGGGGGCTCTGGGGACCCTGATGTAAGAAGGGGGGCTCTGGGGACCCTGATGTAAGTAGGGAGGCTCTCTGGGGACACTGATGTAAGAGGAGGCTTTCTAGGGACCCTGATGTAAGGGGAGGCTTTCTGGGGAAATTGATGTAAGGGGAGGCTTTCTGGGGACACTGATGTAAGGGAAGGCTCTCTGGGGACACTGATGTAAGGGGAGGCTCTCTGGGGACACTGATGTAAGGGGAGGCTCTCTGGGGACACTGATGTAAGGGAAGGCTCTCTGGGGACACTGATGTAAGGGGAGGCTCTCTGGGGACATTGATGTAAGGGGAGGCTCTCTGGGGACACTGATGTAAGGGGAGGCTCTCTGGGGACACTGTTGTAAGGGGAGGCTCTCTGGGGACACTGATGTAAGGGGAGGCTCTCTGGGAACACTGATGTAAGGGGAGGCTCTCTGGGAACACTGATGTAAGGGGAGGCTCTTTGGGGACACTGATGTACGTGGGGGATCTATCATACACACACATGTATTTTTTAATACATGTGTATGCCCGCCCAAGTGTATGACTTTCTTTACTTCTCTGCTATGGGCTCTAGCCCGAGATCTTTTGTGGACCCCACTACGCCCCCTAGTTACGCCTCTGCCAACAACGCCATTTTAGTGCTGCTCTCTGAATATTTCAAAAAGTAAAAAATAAATAAAACAAAGCACAGCACACCTATACACAATCAGCTACAAATTTCATTAAAAAAAAAAAAAAAATTTAAATAAAATTGGTAGCTGACTATGCATAGGGACCCAAGTGCTGAAGAAGTCACCATTGGTCCCTCACGATTGTAATGCATTGACAGACCCACCAAGCAAGCAGCCTTGCTCCGCCCTACAGAGACAGGCTCCTGAAAGGCAGCCCAGCCAGCAGACACACCGAGCCACCAGAGGAGCCTTCAATCTGAACTGCCGTTAATCTAAACTGTGAGTTTTTCCTTATTTTTTTGTCTCCTTGTTTACACTGCAACATGAAACAGAGCAAATTAAGCTTTTTTTTTAAAGAAAAAGAATGTCCTACTATTGTGGAGTCTCAGTCAAACCCTATAGAAAGAGAATGAATCAATAGCTAATTCAGTTGCCAGTTGTAGTTTGCTAAAAACTTCCACTGCCGTAATAACTAAAAAGACAAATGATGGCGATGCTGGAAAGACCGCAAAAAAAACGCTGTTTTAGTGCACATTGGCTGGATCAGTTTTCATGGCTTGCTTACTCCAAGGAAAATGATACAACTGGATATGTAAAGTTTGCAGTCGTTTCCCCCAAATTTCAGATGAAAAATGGACAAATGGCGTTAAAGCTCTATTTAAAAGGGAAACTTTTGTATGGCATGACAAATGTAATAAACACAATGAGAATACTGATAAGGCAAAGGCTAGAGACAACTCTGAAGAAAGACCTTTAGCTATGTGTATCAGAAAAATAGACACTGCAATTTTTTTAGCACATGACACACATGTTTAACATTGCTTATTACATAGCCAGGGCTTTTTTTCAGCGGGAAGGCAGGGGAACGCAGTCCCGGCACCTCCAGCACTGAATGTATGTAATAGCATGGGGTGTGGGGTGTGCTGGAGGGTCTATTGATGTTGGCTGCTGGGGATCTATTTTCACTGGTGGGGATCTGATTTTGTGTGAGGGTCTATTGTTGCTGATGGGGAATATGTTGCTGCTGGGGGGGTCTTATGTTGCTGGAAGGGATCTACTGTTGAGGGAGAGGTCTATTTTTACTGGCTGCTGGGAGATCTGTTGTTGCTGCTGGGGGGGGGTCTAATGTTGCTTGGGTGGATATTTTGTTACTGGGTGTGATATTTTGTTGTGGGTGGTTCACTGTTGCTGCAGGGAATCTATTGTTGTTGGGGTGGAATCCATTGTTGCTGGGGGAGTCTATTGTTGTGTGGGGATCTGTTGCTGGTATTCTATTCCTGGCTGCAGAGGATCTATTTTACTGCTTTTCTTTTTATCATTAACATGTTCCATACAAATGATTTAGCACCACAAAATGGTACTTGGTTCTATATTCTCTAAAAGGGGCAGTACTGGTAGGTGGTTAGGGGGTTGAATCAAGGGACGTGGTCAGAGGTAGGTAGGTGCAGAGACAAGAGGTGACTCAAATGGGGGGAGTTCCTGCACCTATTCTCCGAGAAAAAAAGCCCTGTACATAGCTAATTGTAAAAAGCCATTTTGAGATTTCCCTGATTTATTAACATTGAGTGCCAAACTAGATGTGCCAGTTCTGCAGAAATATGGAAGCAATGTTCAGTGCAAACAATTCATTCATTTCATTGCAGGAATAATCAGAGAAAGTCTTGTGGCAAACATTAAAAAGTCACCTTTTGTTGGCATCATGATTGACGGATTTACAGATCGAACCTACACCGAACATGCAAACATTTATGTCCGTTATGTTTTAGAAGGAGACGTCAAAGAATATTTTTTGGGTACATTTGCGCTAGAAAATGCTACAGCCCAAGGTTATTTCAAAGGATTGACTGCCTTTTTTGATAATTTGCATCTTAATTAGAGAGGCTCTTCATGGGTTGCAGGCTTGGGAACGGATGGGGCTGCAAGCATGCTTTTGGCCACAAGTCAGGTTTAGCAGTCCAGATGAAAGAAGTCTGCCACAGATAATCAGCATACATTGTGTGGCTCATCGCTTGCAGCTTGCAATTTTGGATGTTTGCAGGGAAATGCCATACCTACAAACGTTCGATGAGGTGGTGCGGCGTGTTTTTAAATATTATCATTGCTCAGCCAAACGCCTTCTGGAACTTAAAGATCTCGAAAACACTTTGAGTGAGGAAATCTTGAAAATTAAAGATGTACACACAGTGTGCTGGTTATGCAGCAAAGTTGAGGCCTTGCGTGCTTTTCTTTAAAACTGGAAGACAGGGGTGAGCAATTTTGAGCAGATATCAACTGAGGGATCATCTGAATCTGCTAAAGTTAAAGGCATCCTGAAAGACCTGAAACAGCTTGAGTTTGTGAAACTTTTGCATTTCCTATTCGATTTTTATAGCAAGCTGAAACCTTTGTCAGAGGGTCTTCAGAACAAGGAACTTATGATCTGTCAGGGAAGAAAAACTAGAACATGCAGTTAAAACTCTTCAGGATCTTTCTGATGGAATAGGAAAAAACAAGCTTGAATTTCTTAGTAAGTTTACAGAAGATGGAAAACTACATGGGCTGCAGCTGACCAACCTTGAAGCTGTTGAAAGAGAATTTCAGTCTATACGCCAATCTGTATTGGCCAGCAGAAAGATATTTAATTTTGAGGCTTTCCTCAGTCTCCGCAGATATTGTACAATCTTTCAATATATTTAACAGCCTGTCATGGCCAGACAAAGCACACATCCTCAACTTTGGATTGACTGAGTTGCACAGAATTGCAAAACATATTTTTGATAATCAGTTAGAAGACAAAATTGACCTGTTATAAGTAGAGTGGGCTGGCCTAAAACTCTCCATTCAAAATGGACTCTCTTTTAATGAAACTCTGAAAAGATTGAATCAGCAGAAAGATTCAGCACCATACTCCCTCTGGTCAATTTCTGTGCCGTACTACCCCCAACAACCGCCTCATGTGAACGTGACTTTAGCTACCAAAATAGAATAAAGACAGGCTATCGTTCATTACTGACACTGGAGACTTTGGATGATCTTTTGATGATTGCCTTTAATGGGCCTTCACTTAAAGATTACCATCCAAACACAGCCATTGATACTGTAAGTGGTATTTTTCATCAGAAAGGGGACGTTACACAAGGGTTGGTCCTGCTGTACAACGAAAACCATAGCAAATCTTGATGTGAAACTGGCTTCCTACTGCTTTTTGGCATCCAAAGAATCATTTTTTTCTTCTTAATTAAATAGATTGCAAGCCACACACAGCCATTGAAGTGGTATTTTGCATCAGAAAAAGGTTATTACTCAAGTCTTGGTCCTGCTGTACAACACAAACCACGGCTGCTATAATAGCACATCTTTGTTAAAATGTTTACTATTGTTATGTTTTTTGGCATCTAAATAAGCACTTTTTTGTTTTTTCTTAATGAACTACTTCTATAAGCTCTCTTTTAATAAGAGGCTGGAGATAAAAAATACAAAATGTTTACTATTGTTGTTTTATGCCATGTTTTTTGGCCATGAAAAGAAGCCCTTTTTTGTTTTTTCTTAATGCAACACTTCTCTAAGGTCTCTGCTGGAGATAAAAAAAATACAACATGTTTACAGTAACTATTATTCCCTGTTTTTTTGCATCAAAATAAGCACTTTTTCTTAGGCTATACTTCTGTAAACTAAAGTCTCTTTTAAAAGATGCTGGAGATAAAAAAAAAAAAAATACGAAATGTTTACTACAGGTTTAAAGCTGTAAAACTTGATATTTTGACCCTATTGCTATTACTGTTATGTTTAAATTGACATGATAAAGCTATGTTATAATTGCAGTTTTTTATATTTTTGGCTCTTTATTCTAAAGAAAAATGTAATTTCATAAGCTTTAAGGGAATAGAAAAGTCCTGGACTGCCACACTCCATAAAAAAAGCATCTTTATTGAACGTAGATAAAATCCAAAATCACAGACAAATGACAAAAGTGGACACAACGGGGATCAAATCGCTAACACGTTTCACATCCAAAGATGCTTACTCATAGCTGATTTGAGAAAAAAACAAAAGTGTATATATAAAAAAAGGGGGAAGGGAAAAAGTGAAACATCCAATCCGTAACAACAGGCAATTAAATAGACACACCTGATACACAATTGTAGCTAGATTCCTAAAAGACAAATGTGGTGCACATAATGGTTCAACATGGTATGACACAATGTATAGAAAAACAGATGGCATTGATAAAATGAGCCAAAATTAAATTTACAAAAATGTAACTATAAATAACCTATTATGATGCATCTATAAATAGGAATATAGCAAAAAGACAACAAAAATGCATGTTATTCTGAGACATATCAGATATTAATTGCAGTTTTTTTCAGTTTTTCTTTTATTAGGCTGAGTTGATCATGGTTTATCATTATTGAGCCAGAGGACCGGCTTTTTGCACACTTGTCATTGGTATCTTTTCCATGAATAATTGTTTTAAAAGATATAAACGCTATTTTGTATAGCAACCTAGAAATGACAGTGTATTTAAGACAAAAAATTCTCTGGACGGAATATTTTCAATACACATATATTTTTATATATAATATCACTTTATATTTATTTTTATTTAAATCACCATATTTTTTCTCTGGTATGCATGATTGTTTCTATGAGCCATATGAAAATGTTTCGGTGTTATTCACATGAAATATCCATGGGATCAGTATAGTATAGGCAGTGTTTGAAATATGTGGTTTTTACTTTTCGTATCACATACATTCTTCCTCTTGCTATCCTTTTCCCCCCTTTTCTGTGCTGCAATTAATATCTGATATGTCTCAGACTAACATGCATTTTTGTTGTCTTTTTGCTATATTCCTATTTATAGATGCATCATAATAGGTTATTTATAGTTACATTTTTGTAAATTTAATTTTGGCTCATTTTATCAATGCCATCTGTTTTTCGATACATTGTGTCATACCATGTTGAACCATTATGTGCACCACATTTGTCTTTTAGGAATCTAGCTCCAATTGTGCATCAGGTGTGTCCATTTAATTGCCTGTTGTTACGGATTGGATGTTTCACTTTTTCCCTTCCCCTTTTTTTTATATATACACTTTTGTTTTTTTCTCAAATCAGCTATGAGTAAGCATCTTTGGATGTGAAACGCGTTAACGATTTGATCCCTGTTGTGTCCACTTTTGTCATTTGTCTGCGATTTTGGATTTTATCTACGTTCAATAAAGATGCTTTTTTATGGAGTGCGGCAGTCCAGGACTTTTCTATTTCCTTAACCTTGTGCACAGCCAGCACCCAACACTGTTTAGTGGGGCGGTAGTACCCTGAAAGCACGGAGACTTACAGAGCAGCATTTCTTTTTTTTATAAGCTTTAAGGGGTGGGGTTGGGGGATGGACCTGGGCAAGATTTGGTGGGGCAACTGGTGGAAAGTAAGGTTTTTGCCTGGCTAGTAGGTCTAGACTTTAAATTTTAAGCGCTGCTCTAGGAAATTGATGGGCAAGGTTTTTTCAGATTCGGACCATTTCCCTTGGACCGTAGCCTCTTCTAGGACTGCTCCCCAGCCCAAAAGGCTGGCATCCGTTGTCACAACCTTCCAGGCAACTGGGATGAAGGATTTTCCCTTCTGCAAATTCTTGGTTGCTAACCACCAACTGAGGCTCCAGCGCACCTCTGGTGCCAGATATATTGGCAAGTCCAAGGCTTGGATCCTTTTGTTCCAAGCAGACAGAATGCTGTTTTGCAACGGCCTTGAATGAAACTGGGCATAAGGAACAGCCTCGAATGAGGCTACCATCTTCCCTAATAACCTGATGCAAAGGCGAATGGAAGGAGTTTTCCTTGGTTTGACTACCTGGACCAGGTCTCTTATAGAGTTGACCTTTGACTGGGGGAGAAATACTCTTTTCTGGGCTGAGTCTATGACCAAACCCAGGTACACCAGCCTTTCTACTGGCTGCAAGGAAGATTTCTCTAGGTTGAGAACCCAGTCCAGGTCTAGATATTTGACTGTGCTGAGCACACTCTGGTTCAAGCGTGCCACCGACTGATCTATCAGTAGCAAGTCATCCAGATAAGATGTTACCGTTATGCCCTGGGCCCTTAGTCTTGCCAGGAGCGGGGCCAGAATCTTTGTAAATACCTTGGATGCGGTAGCTAGACCGAAGGGTAGAGCCACAAATTGAAAGTGGCGTCGTTCCGGAACCTCTGGTGAGCGGGAAATATAGGCACATGCAGATACGCATCTTTGATGTCTATTGAAGCTAGAAGTTCTCCCCCTTTTAGGGTGGAAACCTCTGAGCGTATTGACTCCATGCGAAAGAAGTGGATGTTTAGGAATTGCACGGGTTTTCTGATGCGTGCATTTGTATATACTGCATTGTATAATGTTTGTATCAATTTTATTTATTCTCTTTATTATTTGCAAATCCATTGGCTGAGCTAATATGCTGTATAATTCATGTATGTACATTCATTTTAATAAACATTTATATTGCTATTACTCTTGTTACTCAGTGGCTAACTGTGACCACCTCATTTAAAGTCCCAGGGCGACTCTCGTTTTTTTTGTCTTTGCACAGGAGATAACGGGCGCGTGCCTGCTGCGTACCACGGGAGCGTGCACACGGGTCCATCGGACCCTATGTCCGCCTGCGACCCACGATCGCAGTATAAAGAGGCAGAACGGGGATCTGCCTATGTAAACATGGTCGATTCACGTTTTGCCAGATGACATGTCAGATGTATTGTTCCCAGAGATCAGGAAAAGCTATCTCTGTCATGTCCCTGGTAGCCCAACCCCCCTACAGTTATAACACACCCAGGGAACCACTTAATTGCACCCTAGTGTTAACCCCTTCCCTGCCAGTGTCATTTATTGATAAGTGCATTTTTAATTATGTCACTGGTCCCCAAAAATATTTGGGGTCAGGTTTGTCCGTCGCAATGTCGCAGTCCCGTTAAAATTGCAGATTGCCGCCATTACCAGTAAAAACAATAAAAAAAAGTCCCTCAATCTATTAGACATGTGCACACTGAAATATTTCGTTTCGGAATTTCGTTTTCGTCCGTAAAATAAATTTATTTAGTTACTCCGAAATTTGTTTTTATTCATTTTGTTTCGTTAAAAAATGCGAAATAATTAAGGTCGAATCTGTCATTGAAGGCTTATGGTGTCTGTCGAATGTTCTAAGAAGATTCAACGCAGCAGCTAAACTGTACGACGCCGCAATTGTACATTTCCGGTCAAATGTTCCGCCTACAAGCTATAGTAGAATTCTAATGTTGTATGACACTAGTAATAATTATATTTATTAATTATTATTACTAGTCAACCAACATTAGAATTCTTCTATAGCCTATGGGCGGAGCTTTTGACCATAAATGTCCGCTTGCGGCGACTACTTTGTCAAATCTTTTCTCTCTATGTCGAATAATCTTGGACTAATAGAGTTAGGTTAGGCACATTCAACCTTTTTTGCTATTGTCTCTATAATGTCGAATTTTTTCTCTCTATGTTGAATGTTTTCTCTCTAGGTTGAATAATCTTGAACTAATAGAGCTAAGGTTAGGCACATTCGACCACAGGTTCGATGGACACATATCACTATTGTCAGCATCATGTCGAATCTCCTATCTATATCGAACAGTTGTCAAAACGAAAATAAAGCATTTGTTTATGTCGGATCTTTCGGTTTTCAGATCCTGCACGTTTGTTATCGTTTGTTAAAATGATAACGAAAATACCCAAAATTCAGACGAAAATGCATTCGGACGAAAATGAATGCACATATCTAAAATCTATCTCATAGATGCGATAACTTTTGCGCAAACCAATCAACATACACCTATTGCAATTTTTTTTACCAAAAATATGTAGAAGAATATATATCGGCCTAAAGTGATGAATACATTTGTTTTTTATATATTTTTTGGATATATATTATAGCAGAAAGTAAAAAAAATATATTTTTTCAAAATTGTCAGTCTTTTTTTGTTTATAGTGCCAAAAATAAAAATCGAAGAGGTGATCAAATACCACCAAAAGAAAGCTCTATTTGTGGGAAAAAAGGAAGTTCAATTTTGTTTGGGTACAGCGTCGCACAACCGCACAATTGTTAGTTAAAGCGACGCAGTGCCGTATCTCAAGAAATGGCCTGGTCATTAAGGGGTCAAATCCTTCTGAAATGGTTAAAGTGCAAATTACTTTCCCAAAAAGCTTAAAAAAAAAAGTTAATACATTCTGTATTCTATGTTCTTTACACATATACATCTACATACATGTGTTTCAGTCTGATTTGTTAGCTGAGAAAGAGGCATTTCTTTCTTTTTTAATGTTTATAATTACATTTGATGCTGCTTTAATAATATTACATTTGTAACACTTTATAAACAATAAATGTTAATTTGCTTTGAAAGCCTGTTTCAAGAGACTATTCCTTTTAATAAAAACCAAATTACTGTATAATTTTTATATAAAAACCTTCAAACATATATCAAATATATTTGTAAAATAAGTTTTACCAACTTAAAAGTAAGTAGTAAGTTGCAAGTTAATAACATGCATGTTCTACCCTGTGCCTGTGTAGGTTTCCTCCCACACTCCAAAGACATGCTGGTAGGGTAATTGGTTCCTGTGTAAATTGGCCCTAATATGTGTATGTATGAATGTGAGTTCAGGGATGTTCGATTGAAAGCTTCTTAAGGGAAGGGACTGATGTGAATGTATATGTAAAGTGCTCAATAAATTGACGATGCTATATAACCCCTGGCAAAAATTATGGAATCACCAGTCCCTGAGGATGTTCCTTCAGTTGTTTATTGTTGTAGAAAAAAAGCAGATCACAGACATGGCCAAAAACGAAAGGCATTTCAAATGGCAACTTTCTGGCTTTAAGAAACACTAAAAGAAATCAAGAAAAATAATTGTGGTGGCCAGTAACAGTTAGATTTATAGAACAAGCACAGGGAATAAATGATGGAATCACTCAATTCTGAGGAAAAATTTATGGAATCACCCTGTAAATTTTCATTACAAACGCTAACACCTGCATCAGATTAAATGTGCTTGTTAGTATGTAGGTAAAGAGGGTAAATCATCACGCAGTGTTGCACAAGATGTCGGTTGTTCACAGTCGGCTGTGTCTAAAACATGGACCAAATACAAAAAACATGGGAAGGTGGTTAAAGGCAAGCATACTGGTAGACCAAGGAAGACATCAAAGCGTCAAGACAGAAAACTTAAAGCAATATGCCTTGAAAACAGAAAATGTACAACAAAACAAATGAGGAACAAATGGGAGGAAACTGGAGTCAACATCTGTGACCGAACTGTAAGAAACCGCCTAAAGGAAATGGGATTTACATACAGAAAAGCTAAAAGAAAGCCATCTCTAACACCTAAACACAAAAAAACAAGGTTACAATGGGCTAAGGAAAGGCAATCGTGGACTGTGGATGATTGGATGAAAGTCATATTCAGTGATGAATCTCGAATCTGCATTGGGCAAGGTGATGATGCTGGAACTTTTGTTTGGTGCCGTTCCAATGAGATTTATGCAGACGACTGTCTGAAGAAAACATGCAAACTTCCACAGTCAATTATGATATGGGGCTGCATGTCAGGTAAAGGCACTGGGGAGATGGCTGTCATTAAATCTTCAATAAATGCACAGGTTTACATTGAAATTTTGGACACTTTTCTTATCCCATCTATTGAAAGGATGTTTGGGGATGATGAAATCATTTATCAAGATGATGCCATAGACCAAAAACTGTGAAAAAATTCCATGAAGAAAGACACATAAGGTCAATGTCATGGCCTGCAAACAGTCCGGATCTCGATCCAATTGAAAATCTGTGGTGGAAGTTAAAGAAAATGGTCCATGACAAGGCTCCAACCTGCAAAGATGATTTGGCAACAGCAATCAGAGAAGGCTGGAGCCAGATTGATGAAGAGTACTGTTTATCACTCATTAAGTCAATGCCTCAGAGACTGCAAGCAGTTAGAAAAGCCAGAGGTGGTGCAACAAAGTACTAGTGATGTTTTTCATGATTCCATAATTTTTTCCTCAGAGTTGAGTGATTCCATAATTTATTCCCTGTGCTTGTTCTATAAATCTAACTGTTACTGGCCACCACAATTATTTTTCTTGATTTCTTTTAGTGTTTCTTAAAGCCAGAAAGTTGCCATTTGAAATACCTTTAGTTTTTGGACATGTCTGTGATCTGCTTTTTTTTTTACAACTGAAGGAACATCCTCAGGGACTGGTGATTCCATAATTTTTGCCAGGGGTTGTATAAGTACTTGAAATAAATAAGTTAATGTATGTGTTCCCAACTTAATCTTTTCTAGAAGCTGGAAAAATGGAGTTGGCTTTACTTGAACCTATGGTCTACAAACTGGAAATATTGATTTGACGTTACTTAAAAATATAGTTCCATACAAGTTAAGGTATGTGTTCCTAACTTAAAACACAATGGTCTATAAATTGAAAAAAATTTAGTTGGCTTTACTTAAATCAACTAAGTTGAAAACATGAAAAGGCTAATGAGTCAGACAAAAATAAGATTAGTTGACAGTACTTAAAAAGCTGATGCAAATAGTTGCCTCAATTTTTTTGAGTAGACCCAGCACAATATTTTTTACAGTGTATAAACAGGTTCGAACAGGGGTAAATACAGAAGAAATTCAGAACAATGAAGACACAATGCTTGTCAACAGAACCTGCTAATGAAGTATATGCTTAAAGCACTGGCCTTAGGCTAGCCATACATTATACAATTTTCTTGAACAACCTTCCTTTAGCTTTACCTGAACCATATAATATGAGGTCAAACCTAAACTCTTTCAATTTGTATGCAATCAGGCAGGCCCTTGCACTACATACTTGAAAGTAAATCTAAAGAAAATTGAATAAGAAAATTGTATGATGTATGTCCAGCTTTACTTTAAAGTCAACTAACTTGGCTAGGTGTGAAAGTTGGTCCTTGGTCTAGCTGCAGTGGAGAAGAATGTCCAGTAGATGGCAGAAAGAAGGGCAAATTCACACAAGAATGGGGGCAATTTGGTTTGCGATTCGGTGCATGGCACACAGCTCCTTTTATTTTCGCTGTACAAACTTTATTTGAAGTGTACAAAGTAGGTGTTGCTGGCACACAGAATTAAAAAAGCTGCCAAACCCTGTAATCTGCTTTAGAGAATACTTGTCACATGGTATAATCAGGCATATATGGTGAGACAATTCAGTTGTAAAATCTTTTTGGACCCAAGTGTATTAGACTTTATGTAACATATTAGAATACCAATTCCAGATGACTCCATTAGAGACCTTTCTCTATAAGAAACCCTACACTGCCAGATACTCTTTGCAGCAGTCCCCTATTACATCAGGGTCCCTATCAGACTCCTCATTACATCAGGGTCCCTGTCAGAGTGCCCCTTTCCTTCAGTGTCTCCATCAGAGTCCCTCTTATTTCAAAGTCCTAATCAGAGTCTCCCTCCCCCTTTACATCACGGTCTTCCCTTACATCAGGGTTCCTATCAGAGACCCCTTACATCAGGGTCTGTATCAGAGTCCCCCTTATTTTCATGTCCTAATCAAAACCCCCCCTCCCCCATTTACAGTATATTCCCCCCTTACCTCTGGGTCCCCATCAGAGAACTCCTTACATCAGTGTCCAAAAGAGAGCCCACTTATATCAGTGTCCCCATCAGATCAATCCCCACTTCCATCAGGGTCTCTGTCAGAGTTACCCTTACCACTGTAAGCATGGCTGTAGCTATGTGGCAGCAGTGCCAGATCTGGGAGGCGGAGTAGGTCTGAACAGAGACATTTTTATCCCCTCATGAATACTTGTGCAAGTATGTCATTGGTTACTATGACGCTGGCGGGTTAGGGAGGGGACTGAAGTGAAGAGCATAAGCAGCCTGTGCTGACCTTAATCTTCAATCTGTGCAGTTTGAGGATTTGCCAATGACCTGTAGTGGGCTGGATGTGACCCACGAGCCATAGTTTGGAGACCCCTGATATAACCCAACAAAATGTAAGCAAACTGATTGAAAGAAAAAAATTTAAGGTACACTGCACATCATTAATATCTACTTAGCACTACCAAAAAAATAAAATAAAATCATCCTAATCTAATAAATGTTTCATACAGTGTCGTCCAAATACACATGTTGGTTCCCCATTGGAATGATTTCCATTTACTTCATGTACCCAAAGGAACAGGAAGTGAGGAGAAATCTACCTTTGCACTGTCTTCAGATGGTTTACTTTCTTCTTCTTTGAGTACAATGTTTTTAAACATCTTTAGCAGCCACTGTTTGGACACAGACCAGTCTCTGAAAGACAGAATAGGAGAGATCAGATTGTCAGGACTATTGGGGTTAAAAATAATTAATTCCTAAGGCCTTTGCATTATATAAATTTTTTATATATTTTGGGAACATGACAAAAGCCATTTTGCTTTCATTTTTTTTAAGAGGTTAACTTCATTCTCTTTGAAACCAAGAAACCCTCACAAGAGGGTTTGTAAGAGACTCTAGGCTCCTTGCATATCAGCCTGAGTTGTAAATTAAGAGACTCGGACACATCAGATAAGGAACTGACCAAGAAAAATGTGGGTTAGGTCTCGAATATCACTGAACATACACACATTTTTTTTTCTCTGTTTATGATTGAGAGAGGGAATAGAGATCTGTTCATAAACTGTGTTTTTGAAATATATTGTATTATGTACTGCGTAAGCAATCATATTAACAATAATCCCCAATATATAAGAACATTATATTGAAGTAATTATATGCATGATTAAGTGAATGATTTTACATACAGTAAAACCTTGGTTTGAAAGTAACTTGGCTTGAGAGCGTTTTGCAAGACAAGCAAACATTTTTCTAACAAACTTTGTCTTGATATACAAGTAGCGTCACGTCACAACTGAGTATAAAAGAGAAGAGAGGCGCCTCTAATGCCCTGTACACACGTACAAGGCATTAGAAATTCCGACCGTGTGTGGGCTCCATCACACATTTTCCATCGGAATTTCCGCCACACAAAGTTTGAGAGCAGGCTATAAAATTTTCCGACAACAAAATCCGTTGTCGGAAATTCCGATCGTGTGTACACAAATCCGATGCACAAAGTGCCACGCATGCTCAGAATAAATTCAGAGACAAAAGCTATTGGCTACTGCCCCATTTATAGTCCCGACGTACGTGTTTTACGTCACCGTGTTTAGAACGATTGGATTATCTGTCAACGTCATCCCTTGCACGCTGCGCTCCACGAGTGGTTCAATCGCTCTACTGCGGGGTAGTCTTCCGGGTCATGATTGCAGACTGAGAGCGGTGAGAGCCGGCGTTGTGGGGGATGGTCTATGTGGACAGCTTTACCCCGGATGCCTGCTTATTTAGATGTGCCTCTCTTAACCCTTTCATGACTAAGCCTATTTTTGACATTTGTTGCTTGCAAGTTAAAATCTGTATTTTTTGCTAGAAAATTACTTAGAACCTACAAACATTATATATATATATATATATATATATATATATATATATATTTTAGCAGAGAATCTAGAGAATAAAATGGCAATCGTTGCAATATTTTATGTCACAATGTATTTGAGCAGCGGTCTTTCAAATGCAATTTTTTAAGGAAAAAAGACACTTTCATGAATTAAAAAAAACAAAACAGTAAAGTTAGCCCAATTTTTTTTGTATAATGTGAAAGATGATGTTACGCCGAGTAAATAGACAGCCAAAATGTCATGCTTTGAAATTGCGCACACTCGTGGAATGGGGACAAAGTATGGTACCTAAAAATCTCCATAGGCGGTGCTTTAAAAAAAAAAAAAAAAAAGACAGTTACCAGGTTAGAGTTACAGAGGAGGTCCTGTACTAGAATTATTGCTCTCACTCGGACGATCGTGGTGATACCTCACATGTGTGATTCAAACATCATTTACATATGCGGGCGCGACTTACATGTGCGTTTTCTTTGCTGCGCGAGCTTGTGCGCCGGGGGCGCTTAAAATTTTTTTTGGGGTGTTTTAGAATTTCTTTTATTTATTTTTATTCAATGTTTTTGTTACTTTAAAAAAAAAAATTTAACACTTTTATTGCTGTCACAAGAAATGTAAACATCCTTTGTGACAGTATTAAGTGATGACAGGTACTCTTTATGGAGAGATCGAGGGTCTAAAAGACCCCAAATCCTTCCTTTACACTTCAGCTAAAAACGGTGATTCTGAAAACTGTTATTTTTTTTAAACGGCGCAATTGGCAGCCGAGTAAACCAGAAGTTACATCACTTCCGTGTTTACAGAGAGAAGACTGGAACTAAGCCGTTTCCAGCTTCGTGCCAGTCTCTCTCTAGCAGGCGGAAGTGCCGGATCGCGGACCGGGTCTCCCGGTGGGACGGGAGGCACAGTAAAAGCGGCAGAAGGCGTGGAACATACACTCTCGCTCCTCTGGTGTAACAGCCGAGCTGTTATCCCTGAAATACCAGACCGCACGCTCTAAGACACGGTACCGAGTATAACCCCTGAAAGCTGAGATCGCATATATGTGTATGCTCGGCGGGAAGGGGTTAATCATCAACCATGTGAGTTGCTAAATGTTTTACCTTCATTAAATTTAACAATATTGCTACACTTAGAGGCTCCTCTCTTCTCCTTTATACTCTGTAGCTCCTGCTGGAGTTTGCTTCCAATCCCCTTGTGGAGGCTGCCATTTGTGGATGGTCATTTTATGGTTACAAAACCTATCACATTGCTATAATCTTTTTACATGGACTTTAAACTGAAGGACTTATGAATAAATAGTAAATTATTTCTTATGGGGAAATTTGCTTTGATATACAAGTGCTTTGAATTACAAGCATGTTTCTGGAACGAATTATGCTCACAATCCAAGGTTTTACTGTATATTAGTTTATGTATTTTAATAATAATTTTTCTTTCATAATATATTCATAATGTATTGTTTAGATATTCATAAAACCCATTAATGCATATATATTATCAGAATAAGGATTACAAATATGGAATCCTATTAAAAGTTTAACAGTATAGAAACTGTACTTGTGAAATAATACACAGGGTTAAATTCCACATTACCTAGTTCAAGGAATTTAAAGCTAAGGTAATTAGTGTATATTTTCTTAAAGTAATAGATCTTAGAAATCGCCACTATGTCTTGAGAGGTTGACATTAGTCTGATATAGTTTTGGATAGTTTATTGTGTTTTTTAAAGCTAAAGTCAAGAGGTTATTCAAGTATTAAATAAAGTCAAATTTTTATACAATACTGCCCCCTTTGGCCAATGGTGAATAAAGGAAACTACAATTTTTCCTATAAGGGTTATCCAGGAAATGATGTGTGTTTTATGTCACTCATGACGTGAAAGACATTTCCACACCCTATTTTAGCGGGATATAGAGACTGGTTACAGATGACAGTGGGGGTCTCAAGAAAGGCGGAGAGAATCTTGAGGAGACAGAAGGAGATCTTGAAACGGAGAGACAAGAGGAGAAAAACAAAGCACAGAGATGTAGTAATGAGGGTCAAAGAAGCCCTTTAGACATCCAATTGATACTTCTCAAAACAAGAGTCTTAAGCCATGGTAAAGTATTAATGTTTTTATTTTTACCTTTTGGCTAATTGAAGTTGTTTGAGCATATGCCTAACTAACCCAATCAAAATTGTTCAGTTTTGGAGTGAATTGAATTCTAACTGCAGTATGAATTTGTTAAGCTTTTAACCCAAGAGAGATACATATCTTGTTATATCTCACAAAACTGACTTCAAAGTCTTAGAATTGGATTAGTTATAGTATGTGTTGAACCATAAATTAATTTTAAATTTAATTTTATTTAAAAATGAGTCTTGGTTAAAATACTTTTGTATATGGTTAACAAAATTGTAAATTTCTTGTAAAAGAAGTTTAAACGGGTTGTAAACCCTTGTGGGATGCATTAAGGTGAAAAAAATGTCTTCTAGTGACCGGCCCCCCCATTTTACTCACCTGAGCCCTGGAATTTTCCACGGCGGAGACACTCTCTTCTTCTGCCCGGGGTTCTCGGCTCTTGATTGGATAGACTGATAGCTCCTGCTGCTGTCAATCAAATCCAATGGTGCGGGGGGCAGGGCCGTGTCCTACATTCAGCGTCTATGGATGCCGAATGCTGGACTTGGGAGCGCGCCCGCAAGGTAACCCCCCGGGAGAGCATTTCTCCTAGGGCAGTGGTTCTCAACCTTCCTATTGCCGTGACCCTTTCATAAAATTTCCCAAGTTGTGGGGACCCCTAACAGTAAAATTATTTTCATTGCTCCTTCATTGCTGTAATTTTGCGACTGTTATGAATCAAAATCTAAATATCTGATATGCAGGAGCCATCATTGCGCAATATTCCAAAAAAGATAATTTATTTAGCTTAAAACATGAACAGATGTACACTCACATGATAGGGTGTTGTTAGACCAGCACTATCCAACAATCCGACATACAGTTTGTATACGCCGCTCCGTGCTTGTAATCCGGCGTGCGTTCCACGCCTCATTTTCAGTGCGGGTCAGGGGCCGGATGTGACGTCAGGGTTGCTCCACTAGCCTCAACACTTCCCGATGATGCATACTTCATGCGAAACACGTTGAGGCAAGTGGATCGATGCCGACGTGACATCCAGCCCCTGACCCGCACCGAAAATGAGGCTTGGAATGCACGACTTCTAAGCACGGAGCGGCATATACAAACCGTACGTCGGATTGCTGGGCAGCCTTAGTAGCAGTCACCCTATCATGTGAGTGTACATCTGTTCGTGTTTTAAACTTTCAAGCTAGACACCAGGCCCCTCCTCTTCATCAAGTGCCCCCATGGAAATCCGTTTTCCGTGCCCGCACCTGAGTCCCTGTGCTGTGTCCATTGACACAGACAGCAGGACTAGTCCCCACCCCCCACATCACAGCTTTTGATTGACAGCAGCGTGAGCCAATGGCTCCTGCTGATATTAATCTGTCCAATGAAGAGAGCGACAGTGGCTGGAGCCATTGTGCTCATGCACATTGCTGGATCGTATCGGGCTCAGATCTGTGTATTTGGTCTGTGTATTTTGTATGGTACAATATGCCACATTTATTGCTAGAAAAATTGTTATATATGGTTTACTATCTGATTTATAGTAGATAAGCACTGCACATTATTTTATTTTATTTTTTAATTCTGTGAAGTGAATCACAAGGGTACAAGCAACTAGGAGTGAGGGAACTTCGCAATCAGCTGCCGACACTATATAATTTTTAACATTTTTACAACATGGGACATATTTCACAAAAGGTAAGTTAGCTCTCTAAAGAATGTTTTTCTTTTTTTCAGCTAAATTTCAGCTTAAAGGCTGGGTTCACACTGCAGACAGATGCGGTTGACAGCTGGGGTCCGGTGCGTCCCTGTTCTTCGTTTCAGGGACTAATGAGTACGGATGAGCCCGATGTTCGAGTCGAACATAAGTTCGACTCGAACATCGGGTTTTCGCCTGTTCGCCGAATAGCGAACAATTTGCAGTGGTCGCGGCAAATTCGAAAGCCGTGGAACACCGTTTAAAAGTCTATGGGAGATTAACATGAAAAATCAAAAGTGCTAATTTTAAAGGCTTATATGCATGCTATTGTCATAAAAATTGTTTTCGGGACCTGGGTCCTGCTCCAGGGGACATGTATCAATGCAAAAAAAAAAAAAAAAATCGGGAGCAGTGATTTTAATAATGCTTAAAGTGAAAAAATAAAAGTGACATATTCCTTTAAAATTCGTACCTGGGGGGTGTCTATAGTATGCCTGTAAAGTGGCGCATTTTTCCCATGTTTAGAACAGTCCCGCAGCAAAATGACATTTCTAAAGGAAAAAAAGTAATTTAAAACTACTCACGGCTGTAATGAATTGTTGGGTCTCGGCAATACAGAAAAAACCCCGAACCAAAATTTAAAAATAAAAAATTGTGTGGGGGCCCCCCCAAATTCCATACTAGGCCTTTCAGGTCTGGTATGGATATTAAGGGGAACCCTGTGCAAAATTAAAAAAACAAAATGGCATAGGGGTCCCACTCAAAATCCATACCAGACCCTTATCCGAGCACGCAACCACCTGGCAGGCCACAGGAAAAGAAGAGGGGACAAGAGAGCACCCCCCTCCTGAACCGTACTAGGCTCTGCATCTCCCCACCCCAGAGCACCTTGTCCCCATGTTAATAGGGACAAAGGCCTCATCCCTGCAAACCTTGCCCTTAAACAGGTGACCCGCCCCCCTCTGACGCCACAGGGAAACACCCGTGGCATCAGAGGGGGCGGGGTCACGCGTATGTTACCGGGTGGCCCCACCCTCAGCTATATAACAGCTGTCACAGCAGGAGACGCCCATGGAGGCAGAGCTGTTGCGGCATATTTTAGTTTTTTTTGGCAGCGCAAGTTGAATGGACATTGCTGGACTTTTTTGTTTTTTTTTATTTTTTAATAAAGGACTTGTTCCAAAATGTCTCCTGTCTTTTGTACCATTTTTGACATTTTTTTTGGTGAAATGGTAGGGGTACAATGTACCCGTTACCAATTCACATGGGGGGACCGGGATCTGGGGGTCTCCTTGTTAAAGGGGGCTTCCAGATTCTGATAAGCCCCCGCCCGCAGACCCCCACAACCACCGGGCAAGGGTTGTGGGGATGAGGCTCTTGTCCCCATCAACATGGGGACAAGATGCTTTGGGGTAGGGGGGTGCAGAGCTTCCCCTGCACCCATCCCCCCATGTTGAGGGCATGTGGCCTGGTATGGTTCAGGAGGGGGGGCACTCTCTTGTCCCCCCTTCTTTTCCTTCAGCCTGCCAGGTTGCGTGCTCGGATAAGGGTCTGATATGGATTTTTGGGGGGACCCCTAGGCCATTTTTTTTTTACATCTTGGCGCAGGGTTCCCCTTAAAATAGATACCATAAGGGTCTGGTATGGATTTTGAGAGGGACCCCTATGCCATTTTTTTTTAAATTGGTGCAGGGTTCCCCTTAATATCCATACCAGACCTGAAGGACCTGGTATGGAATTTGGGGGGACCCCCACGCAATTTTTTAAACATTTTGGTTCGGGGTTCCCCTTAATATTCATACCAGACCCAAAAGACCTGGTAATGGACTGGGGGGGCCCATGTCGTTTTTTTCAATGATTTTTATCTGTATTGCTGAGACCTGACAATTCATTACAGCCGCGATTAGTTTTAAATGACTTTTTTCCTTTAGAAATGTCATTTTGCTGCGGGACTGTTCTAAACACGGGAAAAATGCGCCACTTTACAGGCATACTATAGAAACCCCCCAGGTACAAAATTTAAAGGAATATTTCACTTTTATTGTTTTACTTTAAGCATTATTAAAATCACTGCTCCCGAACAAATGGCAGTTTTTAAAACTTTTTTTGCATTGATACATTTCCCCTGGGGCAGGACTCAGGTCCCCAAACACTTTTTATGACAATACCATGCATATAAGCCTTTAAAATGAGCACTTTTGGTTTTTCATGTTCATGTCCCATAGACTTTAACGGTGTTCGAACAAGTTTTTTGCCTATTTGCAAGTTCTGGTGTGAACTGAACCTGGGGGGTATTCGGCTCATCCTTATTAATGAGACTCAAATTTTTGCCTGAAATCAGACCTGAAACAGTGCCAAAGACACACAGGTCTCCTGTACAAGCCGCAACGGAGATATGTGAACCGGCTCCATAGAGAGCTGGTCACAATCTCCTGTCATGCGAATTGAATGCGGGGAAACTCACATCCAATTTGCACTAGTGTGAGCCCAGCCTAAATGAGAGGTATGCCCAAAGCTAATTTGGCTGTACTTCTATAGATCACAGGAGTGCAGTTCGTTTTGCACTCCTGTGACCCGGCTTCAGCCGACAGTGGGCTAAATGGACTGACATAACTCAGCCAGTGCAGGCTGGGGAAAAATCCCGACATTACAGACGGGATTTACCCAGATACCTGGACTAGCAGTTGGTTTAGCCTCTCTGCTGTGCCACTGGGAATCTGAGCTAGGTGCTCTCTCCCCTCCCCGGCCCGGCGGTGATCCAGTGAGTGCTGGAGGGCTAGATCAGAGAGCCACTGACTGACAGTCTCTGCTCTCACCCCAGAGCGGAGAGAGAAAACTGAGAGATCAGTGGTGCATCAATTTGAGGGGAGTTTTGTTAACCCTCATACTTCTCCTTTAACACTCTACTAAGGAAAGGTCCTTACCTGAAAACCCACTCTGGAAACTGGGAGCCATACACAAATCCTTCTTCAAAGGTTTGGAAATGCTCTAAAAATTCATTTATTGTGTCCCTGGTAGTAGGGCACACTCCTTTACCAAAGAGATTGTCCACCACGGCGGGGTACATGACTTGCCTGTCAATGAGAACAAGATACAACTTGGTTTTCTACTGTTCCTCTTTTTTCTTATTGACATATTCAATAAAACAGGTAAAGGGATGAAGTACATTACCCAATCAGAACTCACTCTACTGAAGTCAGACCAGCACAAAATGGACACTGAACTGGTAACTGCTTACTAGCAGTTGAGGGGGCGGTAAAACTCCATGGCTGAAACCAGTTTTTACCACCCCCGCCAACTGCTCCCACTTTAGCTGCAGAGGCAGCGGCTGGGGATGTACACATTCCACAGCCATGATGCTTTGCTTTGCAGCCACAGCAGGAATTATAACCCCCATCGCTTGCAGCAGACGTATCACCCACCAAAACGAGTGAAGTGGATGGGGTTGTTCTGCAATTGCCCAACAGCCACATGCAATGTATGTGGTTGCGGCAAGCTGGTACAAGATTCAAGGGGTTAAAGCAGGCGGTGAGGAGGTCATACAATGCCTCCTCACTTCCTGTCAAGTGCAAGTCTGAACAGTAATCCAGACGTGAATCGCTCTTTAGAGAGTAAAGTTAGTGTGAACGAGCCCAAAGATAGCTGCATTTTCCACTGATAGCCTCTGCCTCATTACCAGCTAGGAAAGTAATAAATGAGGAGCTGTTGAAATCACTTAATACAACAAAAATGCACATTTGGTTCTTTCACAGAGAGGGACAGAGTAGAAAACTGAGTAATTCCTTACAAACCATGGGTCTGTCCACACTGGCCATTGTCAATCTTTTTACCGCCCACTCATGACATAGTTTTCAGGTCCAGGGAACCCTCTACTAAAATTTTTACATTTACAGAAGATAGTACATCAGTGCAATCGGTAGGTTTTAGAGCAGACCATTCTCAAGCAGGGGTCCTCCAGTGGTTGCTAAGGGTTCCTTGAGCAATTTCTGATTCTCAGATAAGTAACCACTGACACCAATGATCATTTTAGCTTTGTGTTACCGGGGGATTCTTGCTCTGGGGGGGCTCAGCAGAAGGGAGAGGCCAGGAGCACCGGCAGGGGCCTGAGAAGGAGTATTGGGGCTGCTCTGTGCAAAACCATTGTTTTTTTTTTAAAAGCTGAACTTTTTTTTTTTTTTATAATCAAAGTTTGAGTTTTCAAACAATACAAAAGTGAACAGGAGGAATTTCAAGGGGTATAAATACTTTTTCAAGGCACTGTAATTGTTTTATTGCCATTATGTCCCTTACGAGTGTCACCAGTACTCACTCCCTGTACTGGTGGCACTCGTAATCTGAAACATATAAAATTGTTTCTGCATATCTTTAGGTCTTGTCTAGTATTAAGCTGCAAGACTTCTGGAAAGGGGTTGGCGATATAACAAAAAAAAACACGGATGTTAATCATGGCAAGAATCCAGCTTTAAGCCTTCGCTCTAGGCTGTCCAGGAAGAAAGCCAAACAATCGTTATATTCTTAATATCTAAAATTTAATTTGGCTTTATTATACATTATTCAGAGTATAAATTCCCTATAATTATAATTGTACGAATGGCAGACTTTGAGTTAATAACTAACAGATGTAACATTTAAACTAGAGTTCTCAATTTCTGAAAACTGTCAGGACTTTGATGGGTATTGTAAATATGATATATGATTCTAAGGGGTATTCTTATGTAACTGATATTCTGTTTGAAAGAGGCATTCTGAAATTAGTCTGAATGGCATCCTGCTGTTTAGTTAAGACTACTTCAAAGGCTTTCATCCACATCCTGTAGCCTGGTATAGACTAAAGTAAAACAGATGTTAAAATCTCATATTTCTACATTTTTCCCCCCATCCTTGTGGGGAGTGAAGGGGAGGTGATAGTAGGTGTATTCAGCGAGTGGATAGTTTGGGGCGCATTTTTCAAACAAAGGATGTGAGTTCTTACAAGGATAAGGCGTCATGAAGAAAGCTCTCTTGCATCTTGCCTGCTCTCTGAATAACATCTATTTCAGCACACAGACTTTTCTTCTGCATACATAGGGTTAATCTGCCATCTTTAAAAGCCACGAAGACAAAGACCACATGGTCTGCTGCATGTTTCAAGAACTTTATTTTCCTATCTTTGAAACAAACGAACTATACTTGAATCTTTTAATCATATATGAAGCAACACATTTATTCTGTACTATTTTTGTAAGTACTTTCCAATTTTTTGTGTGTACAATAAAACACAGTTTGATTTAAGCTGACTCAGACATAATTGAGAAGTCCATCTCACAATCATCATTATTTGAAGCTTTTACAATATTAAGCTTATTTTTACATTGGCTCAGCCAGCCAGCTAGTCAATTTTTGAAAGTTTTTTTTACCACTTTTTCCATTGAAAAGAGGGGAAAAGTGAGTACGGAAGGAAATTTTCAGAACGATTGAAAAGAACCTAGATGACAATTTGATCGATTGATTGTGAAGACCGGAGACTTTCAGACATACAGAAGTCTTGACAGAGTCCAGCAGAAAAAGTTTTATGTTTGGTGAGTAGCGAAATATGGATTTTATAAATGTATTAGCTGATGAAAGTACATTGGAATTTAAAGGTTTAGCGAAACATGTCTCTAACGCTGTTTTATGGAGGGAAATGTATGATCAATGTTTTCAGGCAAATACTGAAATTTTGAAGGCTAGATTCTCATTAGCTAAAACAAAGAAAAAATTACGTACTGTAATGAAGATAGTTACGGTTTTCAATACAATGGTTTTTGATGAGCCAAAAAAACAAATGATTTGTGTAGTGAATCAGTCAGCAAGTCAAAGTGTAACTGAAATTACGCAAACACGTGAGAATGTACCCATTGAACCTAGTTGTTCAAATTGTGCAACTTTTTGTACATATATTGAGCATTTAAAGAATGAAATAGAAATGCAGAATGTTACTATTTCAAAAAACAAACATATTTCGGTAATTACAAAGGGAGCTGAAAAAAAACATTCAGCAGCAGCAAAATCCTCGCTAATACCAGAATCTCATATTGAGCTAGAGGAACTGTCAGAAGGAGACATTCGAAAACAAAAGCTATTAGAGCGTCTAAACTTAAATTGCAAATACACGATCAGTTGATGAAAATTTTGAAAGATGTCCTGCATTATGATTTGAGAGCAGATGTGTTTTACAACGGGGATGTCTTTGAAAGTTTTTCTGATCGTTTCAATTTGACTGATGAGCAAAGGAATAAAATTTTCTGTTTATGGGTTCCTAATCATATAGCAAGACGTTTAATCAAAACACCCTATCTTGATAATTATGGAACTGAAGTTCATACTGATGCATCTGACAGATTGTGACATCTGTCAATGTGTATTACTGGGGAAGAAACCCCGACAGCTGAGATATTGGATTCTTTAAAAGTAACAATACATAACGATCCATTTCATTTTCGTGAAACATTTGCAAAGTCATTCAAAATGGTATATGCAGTGGAAGATGAGAATTCTGCATTAATAAGGGCATCAATGGCGTTAGCTAGTCAAATAGAAACTCTGGATGATGCAACTTCAGTTATAGATCTTGTAAGAAGACAATTGAAGAGGAGTAATTTGTCATTCTGTCATTTCTGTTATTCGGAATAGCAATTTTGACAGAAACACTCAGACTAATGTTAAAGTAGGCGATGCTGCCACCTTCAGAAACGACAGGGTAAGACAGTTTGATCATAAAAGGACAATTACTTGTTTCTTTTGTCAAAAGCTTGGCCATTATAAATCACAGTGTAGGAAGTATTTAAAACATATTGAGTTGAAAAACATTGAGAAAAAAATTGGATTGGTATCCACTAAACCTTCTGCCCCACCTTCAACAGAAGAAGTTAAAACTTTTTCTCCTTATGCCCCTCTGAGGAAAGAGCAAAAAGAGATTGGTATGAATATGAATGCACATTCAACCAGTGACAGCAGTGAGAGACAGCCATTGTTATCTTCTCCATGACAGATAGAGGAAAAAGAAATAGAATACCACTCTTTAGTTCCTGTAGCCCCTATATTTCAAGACAAGAGTGGTAGTCCTTATTTAAAAGCTAAAATTAATGGACAAAAAGTGAGAACTCTTTTAGACGCAGGTGCTCAGATTAGTGTCACTGGTTTGAAATGACCTGTTTTATCGGATGCAGCAATTTTTACAATTGTTGGGTTTAATGGAACAGGTGATACTCAAGCTAAAATGTGTAAAAATGTTTCTTTTGAAATCCCAGGTTATTTGCAAACTGAAATAGACACGTGGTTCTGTAAGGGATCTGAAAATATCATCAGAGCCGATATTTTGTATCAAAGAGGGTGGATTATTGATTTAGGCAATGGAGTGATTTGGAAAGGTTCAGCTAATCGTAAGCCTGTGGTAATTGATCCAGACGTTTATTCAGAAATGGGAAGCATATGTTTGACAGAAACAGTTGACACTGATTACAAATGGCCTGATACAGGAGAGAATTTGAAGTTAAAACAAGTGGTACAGTCACACAAAAAACTTTGGAGTAAAAAAAAGAAGGATGTTGGCTTATTTAAAGGTATTGAAGTTAACATTGAGGGCAAGGATCATCATTTCATGAAGCCATACAAATTACCACTAGATTCTGATGAACCTGTCTCAATGATCATTCAAGAGTTTTTGGAACAGGGTGTCATCAGGAAAGCAATTCCTTTGGCAAAAAGTTGTCAATATAAATTCTCATTTGTGCATAAAAATGTCCAATATGTTTTTACTAGATTTCAGCAAGGATATCATAGCTCCCCGTCTATATTTCATCAGGTGTTGGCAAATGGTTTATCAAGGTTCTCTAGACCCGATTGTTTAATTCAGTATGTAGATGACATACTTCTTTCAAGTGAAAATGAAGAGGAGCATTTGACTCTTCTAGCAGAACTGTTGACAATTCTGCAAGAGGAAGGTCTCAAGCTGAATACACGCAAAGTTCAGCACATGAAAAGAGAGGTAAAATTTCTAGGAATTTTGATTGGAGCAGGGAAGAAGCAGCCTTTACAGGAACATATAGAGGCTATTGCATCTTTGCCTGTACCAACAACATTCAAAGCATTGAGGCAATTTTTGGGATTGGTAAATTTTTCCAGAGATTTTATCGAGTCATTGGCAGAGAAGGCGAAACCGCTATATGACTTGTTAAAACATACAGAGGATAATGAATTTGGTCCCTGGACAGAAGTCCAGCAAAAAGCTTTTGAAATGTTGAAAAATTATTTGCAGTCAGCCCCTGCATTAGCGACAGTGGATAAACAGGCACCATTTGCTTTGCAAGTGCATGCTTCAGAGATTGCCATCTCAGCTGTTTTGCTTCAGAAACAGGGAGAAGATTAGAGAATTCTTGGGTATTTTTCACGTTTAATTAACCCAGTAGAGAGGGGATTAGATGAACGTGTTCGACAATTAGTGGGTGTACATTATGCAGTAAAAGCAACAGAGCATATTGTAGGATTTAACAAAATGATTTTGCAAACCCCACATAGTACCTTGAAGTTCCTTTTTGAGAAAAATGTTCCTGGAGTCTCCAACCAAAGATTTTTTCAATGGTTGTTGGCTCTGTCACCTAAACAAATACAGGTTGAACACAATGCCAAGTACCGTATTTATCAGCGTATAACACACACTTTTTTCCCCTTAAAATCAGGGGAAAATCGTGGGTGCGTGTTATACGCCGATCCCCACTGTCTGAGCCAAAAAAGAGCGAGCGCTGCCGAAAAAGAGCGCGCGCCATCGAAAAAGACCAAGCCGAGTGTTCGGCTCCGCTCGCAGTCATGCTGCTCCGCCTCCCTGCTGTTTCAGAGAGGATGAGAGGAGCGAGTGCTGCCGAAAAAGACCGAGCCGAGTGTACTGTGTACTCAGGTCGGCTCCGCTCGCAGTCCCGCCCAGCTCGTATGATGGACATAACAAAGGTCCAATGGCGGGACTGCGAGCCAAGCCGAGCCGAGTACACAGTACACTCGGCTCGGTCTTTTTCGGCAGCGCTCGCTCCTCTCATCCTCTCTGAAACAGCAGGGAGGCGGGGCGGTGTGACAACCCGAGTACACAGGCTCAGCGGCAAATTTAAACAAATGTTGCAAACAGCACACGGCACTGGGCAAGGCTGCACTGGGCAAGGCTGCATATGACAATGGGCAAGGCTGAAAATGGACACTGTTCATTCTGCAACGATGGACAAGGCTGCAGATGAACACTGATGAGGCTGCATTGATGGGCATTTAAATGTAAGTTTTTTTTCCTTAAACTTCCCTCCTAAAAGTTTTTTTCCTTAAAATGTCCTCCTAAACTTGTGGTGCGTGTTATACGCCGATAAACACGGTATATCCTTCCTCAGTTGATGGAATACAATGGGCTAGAACATGAATGTTTGTGTGAAGTCCATTAAATACTTTCTCCTCTCTTTCGTAGAGAGGCAGAGAAAATTGATGAAGCTGTATTTGTTGATGGTTTGAGATATTGTATATGTCAGGTAATTATTACAGTGGGTATTCAATTTGGTATCCAAAGCGTAATCTTGACATACAACACAAGTTGCCAGGACATTTTTCAGCTACAACACAAGTTGCCAGGACATTTTTCAGCAGAACTTGAAGCAGTAAAAACTGTATTGACAATTGACAAGGAAGAGAATAGAGGCTCACTAGTGATTTATAGTGATAGCTCGTATGTTGTTCGTTCTCTTACTGATTACTTACCTATTTGGAAACTTAGAGATTTTGTAGATTCATCCAATAAGACTCTTGTGCAGAAAGAGACGCTAGAATCAGTTTTTGACCTTGCAGAGAGTAATCCTCTTGCATATGCTATTGTAAAAATTCCATCACATAAAAAAGATAATAGTGAGTTATCTGTAGGCAATAGGACAGCAGACGCATTAGCAAAGGAAGCAGCTGTGCATGGAGAGTTAGTAATTCAACCTGAAACAGTTTCAATTAATGTTGTGAAGAAAACAGACACACAGTTTCCTTCATTTTCAGAGGAACAAAAGAGGGACACGTCACTTTTTTCTTCTTCATCGGGCGACATAAGATCTTCCTTTGTTTGTGAAAGCAGGATCTTATGTCATGACTTAGACAGATTTCTGCGTCCTGTTATACCACAACACCTACAGGTGGAATTCACTAAATTCAACCATGACAGTTTAGGACACATTGGTAAGCAAAAATTACTTGAAATTCTCAAAGAGAAATTCTATTGGGACAAAATGGAAGAGACAGTAGACAGTGTAATTAAATCTTGTCTAATTTGTGCACAAGTGAATCCTAGACCAAAGGGTCAGAAACCTCCTTTACAAATAATTCCTCCAGCAGATGGACCTTGGTCTTCTATACAAATAGATTATATAGGGCCATTACCAACAGGAAAAAATGGATTCACATTTGCATTGGTTTTAGTTGATATTTTTTCAAAGAGGATCGAGATTCTTCCAGTACGCAAAGATGATGCTTTAACAACTGCTAGGATGTTGATTAATCATGTTTTTCCAGTCTGGGGTATACCAGCAAACCTCAGTAGTGACAGAGGATCCCATTTTACAGGTAAAATCATGCAGGCAATGTGTAAAATTTTGGGAATAGAACAGAGATTTCATGTACCATATCATCCAGGGCAGCACAGTGGTGTAGTGGTTAGCATGTTCACCTAGCAGCAATAGGGTCGCTGGTTCAAATCCCAACCACGACACCATCTTCCTGGAGTTTGCATATTCTCCCTGTGCCTGCGTGGGTTTCCTCCGGGTACTCCGGTTTCCTCCCACACTCCAAAGACATGCTGGTAGGTTAATTAGATCCTCTCGAAAAAATTGGCCAAAAATATGTGTATGTTGTATGTGTTTGTAAGAGCTTCGGAACCCCACGGAGCAAAGGACCGCGCTATACCGCAGATGGACACCGGCAGCAAAAAGCGCCCTGAGGTGATTCAGTTCGCATAGGTAGCACTATACAAGTCATTCATTCATTCATCCAGTCTGCAGGAATTGTTGAACGGATGAATAGGACTATTAAATCTAGAATTGCAAAAATGTTGTTTGACAGAGGAAATACTTGGGTTGATGTTCATTTTAATGGGTGTAAGAAGCACAATTTCTGCTGCTACAAAGTATTCTCCTTTTGAACTAATGACAGGAAGGAAAATGCCACTTGTGTTTCCCCATGAACCTCTTTTGTCTACACCCCAAAGGGAGGCAATAGAGAAGTAAAATAGGTTGCAGATGTTACAGGACAATTTGAACAGCATTTTGCCACATGCAGCTACTTGTGTGCAAAAAAAATGGTCCCTCCACACATTTCTAAGTTTGAGAAAGGAGGTCAGCTAAAACGTTTCAGGAAAAGTGGACCGTGGCAAAGTAATTTGGAAGGCCTATTTGACATCTTGGATGTTCAAGGGGTAATGGTACAGGTACAAAGACCTCTTAGTTCAGTGAAAAATGCACGTAGACAACACAAAACGTGATCACGTGAAACACTGATCAATGCAAACTTTATATTCCAAGATAATGATGCTGCATTTCTTTTTACAGGAAATAATTATAAAAATCTAACCTGGAGAAACTGTGGATTCCAAAGAGAAGAAAAGATGTCAGCTCAACAAAAGAAAGGTTTTAAAGAGAGAAGACTTATAGAATTCATCTTTTCTCTAGTGACAATTTTATCCGTGGTAAAATATATCACAAACTAATCAAATCGAGAATTTCCCCAATGGGGTTTTTTAAGCAGCAAGACATTAAGTAATGATATAAGAATGGAGCAGATCAGAAATTCAAGATAGATTCAAATATGCAATAGGTTTATTATAAAATACAAACTCTGGTTCACGTTAAACAACAACATAAACATCACTCATGGCCAAGAGGCCCCCAGGAGAACATATATCCAGTTACGTATACAAATTTAATATCCACATGAATATCCCGATGCATTTCGACCCAATCTGGTCTTCTTCAGGGGCATTTAGATTCTAGGGAAATATATCAAAATAAAATCGACTTAAAACTTTGGTCAATATACAAAGCATTTTTACAACATTTTAATTTGTGCAGAAAAATGTCTCATCATATTTATGGAGGTATATTTACCATTAAGTAGATGATAATATATATACACATATGACTAGATCAAATCAACACTTTTATGCATTTAATTTCATATGTTTTTTCTAACATCATGTTTTGGCATGCAGTGTTCATTTCCCATAAACCATCGCCTCCCACTCCGTGTCACTGGGTGAGTGTTCCCCTTTACTTCTGGCTTCCCGGCACGTGAGGAGAGACACAATTAATTTTGTGGTTCTCCCCATTGTGTTTCCCACAGATAGGCCCCTTTGCCAGGGCCACTGTGGGGAGCCTACTTCGTGCCGGCGGCGTTCTGTGATCACCGCTGGACTGTCGGTGACGTCACGCGTGTGCGGGTCATCCCACACACGCGTGTGACGTCACGCAATTGCGTCAGAGGTGACGGCTCACGCCAGGGCTCACGCCTTACGGAACGCCGAGGGGGCCACACAGATGCCGCAGGATTAGCAGTGCGGACGTGTGGGGGAGTTTGTGACGGGGAGGAGTCTGACACCTGCAACTTGTAGGCAATCCTTTGAGACAATACAAATTGGCAGTTCCCAGATGATCCTGAGGTGATCTCGGGAATGCCGCCATTACACACTAGATGAAGTTAGCACTAGGTAAGTGCAGCGCTTTGAACATACTAGACTGGCTGACATCAGTACTTCTGTGAATTGATTATTTACCCACACTTTTCCCTCTTTGGGCTCTCTACTATTACTATTTAGTACAGCTACTTCACTTCCTTATTATTGCAACATACATGGTTTTGCCAATACCTCAACACTTGCACCCAACCTCAATACACTCTTTATTTTGTTCAGCCTAACCAATACATGGATTCTTTCACAGTCATAGGCACTAATACATGGATTTTTTCACCGTTATAGGCACTTAACATACACTTCAAAGTTTTCATCAGTTTTTGGTTTGTCATCAACACCTTTTTTGTTTTCCCACATTATTTTTTAGTGTTTTGCAACATGTTTTTATATCATTCCCACACATTTGTTATCATCACATGTTGCACACCCAGTACACTCACTTTCACATTTTGATTAAATCGGGCATTATATTCCATTTATTATATTTCCATTCAATATATTCCATTTATACTAATCCTAATTAAACTATAATCTATCCAACCCATGATTAAATCATACATTAAAATTAATAGGTCCAATCAATATGAGTTAACATTTTGCTGCAGTACAGGCCAGTCTGAAGTCGCTTAACTGCACTAGATATTTTTAGAATACCCAAATAATACAGTCTTTCAATACCTAATTGCAGGTGCCTTGCCCCCCGTCCTCTCCTCCTGTTCCAAGTGTGTGGCCCCTTGCAAGTCCGATGGACTGTGGATGCGCCTGGAGGGCGCGGAGGGGGTATGCGTGGTCATTGGGATCTCTGAACTTGAATGTTTTTAACAACCTGGTTTGTGTGATGCATCCTCACTTTATCATCTACTTAAGGTAAATATACCTCCATAAATATGATGAGACATTTTTCTGCACAATTTAAAATGTTGTAAAAATGCTTTGTATATTGACCAAAGTTTTAAGTCAATTTTATTTTGATATATTTCCTTAGAATCTAAATGCCCCTGAAGAAGACCAGATTGGGTCGAAATGCATTGGGGTATTCATGTGGATATTAAATTTGTATACGTGGGGGGGGCGTGACCGGATGCCAGAGTGAGAGGCGGTGCTAGCGGTCTCCCTCTGGCCTGATGCCTCCGTGACCACCCGCACCAGCCTGGCAGATTAAGCCCAGCCGGAAGCACTTCTCGTTCGCTGCAGAGTCTGGGGCTCGTCTAGCTGCCTGGCTCCCCTCAATCTTGCCTGTGCCTGCAGGTGCCGCTGGAACGCCGTCGCTACTGTTTGGACAGCGGCGCCAACGACCCCCTCTTTGGAGCGGCGAGGAGCGGCGAGGAGAGCGTAAGACGCCGGCCATGTTTGGCAGGGTTGCCGGGGCGACGGCTCCGACGCTAGAGGCTCCGGCGGCGTTCATTGACAGTGGAAGAAGCGACCAGTGGGGAACGTCCCTGCACTGCCCAGGTAGCCTGGCAGTACTAAGGTATTGAGCACTACACAGGAGGCGGACTGTCTCTGCTTTTCTTCTCTCTCTCTCACTGGGGGCTGAATTACTGCCTGAAGCAGTGGGGTTGAGGTCCAGGCAACCTATCCTGTGATTAAAAGGTGGCTTATCCTTGTGGGGGAGAGGAACACCCTGCTGGCTGAAGCTGGTATACACATTTAAAGCAAATGTTTATTTATGGCAGAGAAATAACAGCTTGATAATACGGAATTGTCCATTATACTAGGCCGGGTGCTAGTCCTGCTTGCAACCAAACATTAGAAAAATATAACTGGGACTGTGTTATTATTATTATTACTATTTTGATCTGAGAAAAGGAAGGGAAAGGCTAACTTGATGAGCCGTTAAAACCCCATAATTGTCCTCCTTTGGATTATATAACAAGCCATGACTAGAAAAAAAGGAGAGGAGCCGCAGCCGCACGAGAATACTAGTTCTCAAATCACTCGTACATCAAAAGAAAAGGGGAACCAGGCAGCAGCAGCGGCCAAGTTGGAAAAGTTTGCGCATCCCTCGACCTTATCACCATCTAAAAGCACCTCCCACCAGCAGGAGAAATCTCAAGTGGGGGGCTCTGGGGACAGGAAGAGCTTAGGAAAAGGGCCGACGGTAACACACACAACAAAAACCGTGAGCAATAAAGGCTCTGCGGGCGAACCCTTGGGAATGGCAACTAGCATTGCCATCGAGCAAAATATATCTTTAACAGCGGAGCCTACATTGAAAGATGTCCTATGCGCTGTTAATTCCTGTAAAGCCTCCCTAAGTGAACTGTGCGACCAGCTGAAGGGGTTAAATGAAGAGCTAATTACAGTAAGCCAAGAATTACAAAGGACTGCTGCTAGAACAACTATTCTAGAGGAGAGGATGAGCCAGGTTGAGGATGATCTGGCCCCACTGAAGCAAGAGCTTAAAGCAATGAAAACGCAGGTTGACCTGCATAAAGCTAAGATGGAGGAAATGGAAAATAGGTCTCGCAGGAACAACGTACGGGTGGTAGGCTTACCGGAGCGGTGTGAGGGTCCCCACCCCGAAGAGTTTATGGAGAAGTGGCTTAGGGGAACATTCGGGACGGAAACCTTTTCGCACCTCTTTTCCATTGAAAGAGCCCACAGAGTGCCAACTAGGCCCCCGCCACCAGGAGGATACCCCAGACCAATAATTATGAAACTCCTCAACTACAGGGATAAGGCCACATTGATGCGCAGGGCTAGAGAGAAAGGGGATGTTTCACACAACGGGGCAAAAATTTTATTTTTCCCCGACTACTCCCCAGACCTGCAGAAACGAAGGGCCGAATTTAGGGACATTAAGCACAAACTACGGGACTATAAAGTAGAATATGCCCTGTTGTATCCGGCACGCTTGCGCATTACTGCCCTAGGGGCCACTCATTTCTTTGACACAACGGCAGGGGCAACAAAATGGCTCGAAGACAACAAAACGACTTTACAGAGCTAGGGGTTCTATAAGGCTGGTTAAATCATTATGCTTTATTTTGTTTTGGTTTCCTTTTTTTGTCTTTTTTTTTTTTTTTTTTTTTATTTTATCATCATATAGCGGATGGCACGGGGGGGCGTGATGGATGGAAGTACGGATGAAGAATGTGGTTTTACTAGGCTTATACACTTTTAGTATCGATCTGATGTTTTGGAATTGGGTTGGGGGAGGGGGGGAGGAGTTTGGAAGTGTGTCACGATGCACTTGGTCAGTATATGAGTGAGGAGTTTTTTTTTTTTTTTTTTTGAATGGTTGGAAGGGAGTAAAACGGTCACATGTACAGCCCTCAGGGCTGGCCTAGCTAGGCAGGAGGGGGAGACACGAAAAGGGGTGGGGAAAGGGGGGATGGGTCAGGTTAAAGTTGGGGGGGGGGGAGGGGGGTAGGTTAAATAGAGGGAGGGGAGGGGGGTGCACAATAAATTATGGGGTAAGATACTGTGGTGAACGAAAGGCACACGTATTCAGGGGGAGAGGGTCTACAAAAATAAAGCACATTTGCACATGTTGTTTACATTTACAATTAAATAACACTGGAGGAGGGGGCGGAGCGGTCCCTGGACGTGGGGGCCCTCACCCCCTCACCTTATTTTTCTCTTTTCTTATTTTTAATATAACCACAGAGACTATGGCAAGTTCTGTAGACACAATTGCACAAATGAATTGCTCTTATTTTTTTGAGGGGTTAGTTATTTTTTTTCTTTTCCTTTTTTCCTTTTTTTGTAAATGCCATTTAAAACCTTAAAAATAGGCTCGTGGAATATTAGGGGTATGAGTGACCCTGTCAAGAGGGCAGCTGTATTTTTGGTGATGGAAAATTATGGTGTCGAACTGGTTTGCCTGCAGGAAACCCACCTCACTAACGAGACTAAATTATATGTTCGGAGCAACAAATTCCAAGAACAGTATCACTCGGTTCATACCTCTTATTCAAGAGGGGTGAGTATCTTGGTGAGGAGAGGTACCTAATTTTCCTGCAGGGAAGCTAGGATAGACACGTTGGGAAGGTATGTTTTTCTGAGTTGTGTTGTGGAAAATAGACCTCTGGTGATAGCAAATGTTTATATCCCTCCTCCGTTTAAAACAGAGATCATGCTGGATCTGTTGGAGTTTGTGGATGGTATGGTGGGTATTCCTATAATAGCGGTGGGCGATTTTAATGCAGTTTTAGATAGCAGCATGGATCGATTTCCGCCTGTGTCCCGCGCGGAAAGAGTACCAGAGGGGCGATTAGCCCAACTGCTTGTAGAGATTGGATGGCGTGATCTGTGGAGATCTCATAATCCAAACATTCGGCAGTATTCCTGCCACTCAGGGTCATATTCTACTCTCTTGCGCATAGACATGGCAGTGGGTAATAATGAAGCCTTGCGATTAATAGGAAATATAGAATACAGACCGAGGGGAATATCGGACCACTCACCCCTGACTTTGACTCTAAATCTAAGCATCGGAACCAGTCAGAAGAGGTGGACAATAAACCCACTATGGCTGGACCTGATCAGTAGTCCAACAGAAATATCCTCTAAGTTAAAAGAGTTTGTAACATTTAACTCAGGCACAGCACCGGTAGGAGTGGTGTGGGACACCCTAAAAGCATACCTTAGGGGACTACTACATCAGCAGGTCGCCATGGCAAAAAAAACATCAAGGGACTGGGAGGCGAGGGCCAGCAGGGAAGCCATGGAAGCAGAAGTGCAGTATGTGTTAGACCCAACCCCAGAAAAACAGGAGATTTGGCTCAACAAACAACAAGAGTATAAGGAGGTAATCAACAGAAGAGTAGAGAACAAGAGACTTTTCCAGAAACAAAATTATTTTGGGGAGGGAGAGAAAGTAGGCCGGATGCTCGCCCTTTTAATTAGGTCCAATCTATTCTCACCAACTATCTCCTCAATTAAATCATCGACTGGAAACATTACATCTGACCCGGTCGAGGTTTTAGAAACTTTCTCCATATTTTATAGAGACCTGTACCGGTCCCGCCAGGGCTTGAACCAGCGCGAGATGGACAGGTTTTTGGAGGGAGTAGACCTGCCCATACTCTCGGAGAGGGATAGAAGCGAGGCGGATTCCCCTCTGACCCTGGAGGAGCTACAAAAGGCAGTTGCAGAATTGTCAGGTCAGAAATCTCCGGGCCCGGACGGGCTACCACTGGAGATTTATAGGAAATATGGGGAGATTCTGCTCCCGGAGCTCCTAAAAGTGCTAGAACAGACGACCAGGGATGGTAGGTTGCCCTTATCAATGTCAGAGGCTGATATAGTAGTGATCCCAAAGGAGGGGAAAGATCAATCGGAAGTTTCTTCATATAGACCAATATCACTGCTGTGCACAGATGTCAAGATCATCGCAAGGGTGCTGGCATCCAGGCTAAATAAATGTATTGACAAACTGGTGCACCCGGACCAATCGGGGTTTATCCCCGGTCGGTCCACCAGTACAAACATCAGAAGAGCTTATCTGAACCTACAGGTACCAACAGAGAATGTGGGATCCAGAGCCATACTGTCTCTGGATGCTGTTAAGGCTTTTGATAGCCTAGCGTGGGAATACCTCTGGAGGGTGCTAGAGAGGTTTGGATTCGGTCCTGTATTTATTAACTGGCTAAAAATTTTGTACAACCATCCAAGGGCAAGGCTCAAGATAAACGGTGAATACTCGGAAAGCTTTCCCCTCGAAAGAGGGACAAGACAGGGATGTCCCTTATCCCCTTTGTTGTTTGTGCTGGCCATGGAACCATTAGCGGGAGCAGTGAGATCATCTACGGAAATACAGGGATTTCAAAGAAAAGGGAGAGAAGAGAGAATAGCACTTTTTGCAGATGATATCATATTTTTCCTGGGGGACACGACCTCCTCGTTGGAGAAAGTGATGCATCTGGTAGAGGATTTTGGAAAGTTTTCGGGATTAGTTATCAACTGGGAGAAGTCATCGCTTCTACCGGTAGATTCAGTGGCCAACTCCACTCCAATGTGTCTGCCTCACCTGAAGATCACAGAGAAAATGAAATACCTTGGTGTGGTGCTGTCTAAGGACCCCGGTACGTTTATCAAGGATAACTTGATCCCCCTCTTACTAAAATTTAAGAGGAAACGTGATATTTGGAACAGACTCCCCTTGTCTGTGGCGGGCTGAGCCAATTTGATAAAAATGGTCTGGATGCCGCAGTTGTTATACCTACTTCATAATTCCCCAGTTTGGATTGGAGGGAAGTGGTTTCAAAAGATTCAATCCCTTTTTAGGGAATTAATATGGAAAAAAGGGCAGGCTAGGATCGGCCTACAAAAACTGCAGCGCCCCGACACGGAGGGGGGACTGGGGGTTCCACAACCATTTATGTACTATTTGGCAGCCCAGCTACAACAATTGGGAGGATGTGCCACTGAGAGAGGGGGAAACAATAACGTTAAAATCATTCTACAGGGGAATCCGCACAGCTCATTAGTGGGAGCACTGGAGGCAGACTCGCTACAAGGAGAAATCCCGACATTTAAAATGATCACCAGGGTCTGGCAGGCAGCTAAGAAAACAATGGGGTATAAAGGAATATCAGAACATGCGCCATTGTGGAATAATAAGCGATTGCATGAACTATCAACAGTAGATAGGAATAGATCGTGGGAAAGTTGTGGGATAAGCTGGTTGATACAACTATATGAAGGGGATACTCTGAAATCCTTTGAGGACCTAAGACACGAGTATGGGATACCAAACCAGGTATTCTACAGTTACTTGCAGATCAGGCATGCTCTTAGCATGCAGTTTAGTAGGCAACCCCCAGTATGGTGTAGGACCCCACTCCTACAGACAATAATTAAATCAGAGACCACCAAAGGCTTAATTTCAGAGATATACTCCCAATTAACAAAGAGAGGAAACACGAAGGCAGGCCTATCAGGGGGAAGGGGTAAATGGGCGGCCGACGTGGGGGAGATAAGGGACGAGCAATGGGAGAGGATTCTTGAGTTTGGATCAGAGGTGTCGGTCTCTCCCTCACAAAAAGCCTCCCACTTGATGCTGTTACACAGATCTTACCACACACCAAAAAGGCTGTTTATGTTTGGCCGTAGAATCAATGATGAGTGCCCTAGATGCAGAGGAACAGGTGACCTAATTCACATGGTTTGGAGGTGCCCAAAACTAGTAAGGTACTGGACTGAGATTATAAAGAAAATAAATGCTACGTTTAGAGTGGACTTAAAGCCCGATCCCAAAATCTGTGTGCTGGGCTACGTCAGTAGTGGATTGAGGGATAGAAGTACAGCCGTAGCGATAGCAAGATGCTTGTTTCAAGCTAGAAAATTAATTGCACAAGCATGGCAATCAAGCACACCTCCAACCCCGGAAGTTTGGGTCGGAACGGTTAACTCCACAATATGGAGCGAAAGGACATTCTATATAAGGCTAGGCAATTATAAAACGTTCGTGAAACTATGGAACCCATGGGTCCAAGCAATGCCATGCTCTTTTCCAGTGTTACTTTAGTGCCGAGGGCAATTGTCTCTTCACCAAGGCAGAGATGTTGCACCATAGTCTAGAGACCCGAAGTTAAGAGAGAATAAGGGAAAAAATAATAGCTAGATATAAGGCGTGCATCGGAATAGTGAGCGCAGGTTAATGGGGGGAGGGGGTGGGGGTGGGGTTCACTAGTTTGGGCAGTTTGGAAAAAGTAAAGAAAAATACTGCCATATATGTAAACAGTAAAAGATTGCGTGGCAGGCTGGCCGGGACATATATGGCGGGTGTGATCTTTTTTTTTTCTTTTTCCCGTTTCCTTTATGTCACACTTTTGTATAACTGTAATCTTACATACTGAATGTATAAATTAAGAGAAAAATCTGAATGGCCACAATGATGTGACTCGGCAAGAGACAAATATGACCATCAATCTGAAAGATGTCTCTGAATCAAGGTAACTGAGGTGGTCGAAAAAAAAAAAAATTATACGTAACTGGATATATGTTCTCCTGGGGGCCTCTTGGCCATGAGTGATGTTTATGTTGTTGTTTGTTAAACGTGAACCAGAGTTTGTATTTTATAATAAACCTATTGCATATTTGAATCTATCTTGAATTTCTGATCTGCTCCATTCTTATATCATTACTTAATGTCTTGCTGCTTAAAAAACCCCTTGGGGAAATTCTCGATTTTTTTGTATCCTTTTTTTGGGTTATGCAGCCCCGGGTACTCTCACATATGTGTTTTTTCTAGTTTTTTAATATATCACAAACTGTTCCAGCTATGCAGAGATTAACAGGATTGAAGAATTACACAACAAAGACATTACATTATTCAGAAACAAAAGAGATGTAGACATTGATGTCAATACAGATGACAAAAATGATAAAAACACCGATATCAATACAGAGGACAAAAATGGTAAAGATATTGATATTAATACACATGAGTGACATCATGATTTTAGATATGTTGATATTAATACAGCAGAAGATTTGTATGAATATGTATGCGTAAGACAGGGATATGATTCCTGTATGCAATTGTATTTCATTCATAGCAATAATATTGAAGTCAACGTTAAAATAGAATCCAAAACAATTTTGTTAAAATGCAGGGATCTTATAGACTAAACAACAAAACCGGAACTTGTGAATGTAATATATTGTGGAGGAGTTTCTGGTCTATATATTTAACCGGTTCAATACCGGGCAATTTCACTCCCTTCCTTCCCAGGCCAATTTTTAGTTTTCAGCACTGTCGCACTTTAAACGTCAATTGCGCGGTCGTGCGACGTTGTACCCAAAAGAAATTGACGTCCTTTTTTTCACCACAAATAGAGCTTTTTTTTGGTGGTATTTGATCGCCTCTGCGGTTTTTATTTTTTGCGCTATAAACAAAAGAAGAGCGACAATTTTGAAAAAAACACAATATTTTTTACTTTTTGCTATAATAAATATCCCAATTTTTTTTTTTTAAAACACATTTTTTCCTCAGTTTAGGCCGATACGTATTCTCCTACATATTTTTGGTAAAAAAAAAAATCGCAATTACCGTATATTGATTGGTTTGCGCAAAAGTTATAGCGTCTACAAAATTATGGCATTTTTAAAAAAAAAATATTTTTTAATTTTTTTTAGCGGAGATCGCGATTTTTTTTGGTGACTGCGACATTATGGCGGACACATCGGACACTTTTGACACATTTTTGGGACCAATCACATTTATACAGCGATCAATGCTATAAAATTGCATTGATTACTGTGTAAATGTGACAGGCAGTGAAGGGGTTAACCACTAGGGGGCGGGGAGGGGTTAATATGTTTCCTAGGGAATGATTCTAACTGAAGGGGGAGGGGACGCACTAGGGGAGGAGACCGATCTGTGTTCCTCCGGTCTGGGAACACAGATCGCTCTCCTCAGAGCTGACAGGCTGTGGATCTGTGTGTTTACACACACAGATCCACATGCCGGCCCGGTTAACGGGCAATCGCGGGTGCCCGGCGGACATCGCGGCCGCCGGGCACACGCACCGGGTCCCGAGGAATGCGGCGGGCGCGCGCGCCCCCTAGACGGCTGGGAATCCCAGGACGTCATATGACGGCCACCCAGGATGGGAGATCCCATCTGTGGACGTCATATGACTATGGGCGGGTAGGGAAGTGGTTAAAAGGTAATGACTCAACAATTTGGTCTGGAGATGTTACAAATATTATGTCAAGATCTGGGAAAATACTTTATCCCTTAGATCAATTTTATTACCTTTTTCAAAGTTTCGTAAAAATATTAGATCCAGAACATTTAAATATACCGTATTTATCGGCGTATAACACGCGCCGGCGTATAACACGCACCCCAAGTTTAGGAGGGAATTTTAAGGAAAAAAACTTTTAGGAGGGAAGTTTAAGGAAAAAAACTTACATTTAAATGCCCATCAATGCAGCCTCATCAGTGTCCATCTGCAACCTTGTCAGTGTCCATCTGTAGCCTTGTCCCTTATTGCAGCCCTGTCCCCCATTGCAGCATTGTCCCCCATTGCAGCCTTGTCCCCCATTGCAGCCTTGTCAGTGTCCATCTGTAATCTTGTCCCCCATTGCAGCCTTGTCAGTGTCCATCTGTAGCCTTGCCCTTCGTTTGCAGAAATCTGTAGTTTGAAAATGGCGCCGCCATTCTCGGCGGCTTTCGGCGGCTCACGCGGGACTGTGAGAGCCGCCGCGAATGGGCGAAAGCTGCCGAGAGCCGCCGAGAATGGCCGAAAGCCGCCGCAAAAAGCAGAAAGCCGCCGAGAGTGGCCAAAAGGCTCACAATCGGCAGGGGAACTGCGTATAACACGCACACACGATTTTCCCCTGATTTTAAGGGAAAAAAGGTGTGTTATACGCCGATAAATACGGTAATTGGAGATGAAAAAGGGGACGTTGTAAGAACATGGGATTTTAAAGTAACAAGAAAATTAACTCAAATAAGTGTTAAAATTAGTATTTCTGTAGTCGATATGATTGTACAGAAATTATTTTTCCACAATCTTTAAAAATTATTGAAGACAAAGATACTTTGCATTTGATATGTAATACAAAAATATATTTACCTCAAAATTCATTGCTAACTTGGAAAAAGAATGGTGAATTTTTGGGTAGTTTTCCTCACAGTTCTACTATCATAATTCATAAAGGAATTTTTGGTAGTGTGAATTGGATCAAAAATACATTTGTTTATCAACAAATGAGTGTATCTTTGAATGATACTGGTATATATGAATGTTACATATCAATAGGAAATTATCCGGTGAAATGTGCTAACGCAAGTGTTATTGTAATATCTCCAAGGAAAACTCCATGTATTAATAAGAAAAGTGTCCTGTCAAATCCATTTCAGATTAACCATTTACAATCCAGAACTCTTTTGAGAAAGGGAAAGTTTGTGGAACTTTAATTTTTCAGAAAGGAAAATTTCTACAAGATTTCCACAATGTCAAGGACATTTGGTTAATATGGAATTGGGTATTGAAAGATGGTTTGGAATATTAGAAACCATACCAGAAATAAGCGTGGTATTGTTGAAGGTATTTTAGGCTATGTTTCCACTAGTGCGTCCCCAAAGTCGCGCGATTTTGCCGCGATATTTTACCGCGACTTTTTACCGCGATTTGAAGCAATGCCTGTATCTATGGACCTCAAGTCGCATCAAAGTGGGACCAAAGTAGTGCAGGGACTA